>NW_015150979.1:304463-358573 GCF_000732505.1 Cyprinodon variegatus | reverse complement strand
ATATATATATATATATATGATATATTATAAGGGCTGTTAGGTCTCTGTTCGACCGCTGTCAGAGCCTGGTCTGCATTGCCGGCAGTGAGTATTAATCAGTTTCCTGTGAGGGTTGGACTCCGCCAAGGTTGCCCTTTGTCACAGATTCTGTTCATAACTTTTATGGACAAAATTTCTAGACGCAGCCAAGGTGTTGAGGGGATCTGTTTTGGTAGCTTTAGGATTGCATCGATAGCCGGATTGGTGCGGCGTCTGCTGTGAAGCGTGCCCTGTACCGGTCTGTTGTGTTGAAGAGAGAGCTGAGCAAAAACAAAGCTCTCGATTTACCGGTCGCTCTACCTTCCTACTCTCATCTATTAGTGTAAGGTGTAAAGCAGATGAGGATCTGAGAGCACAGGAGGGGGTGTGAAGATGGATGATGGTCACTAGAGGAGCAGATATATCCCAGAATTCTTTATGAGAGCTCTCCTCACAGAGCATTATGGGATTTGTTGTGACCACAAAGATGGTGCACGCACCATGCCAGGAGGCGGAGTCAGGGTCAGGGAGCGAAAAGTAGTGATCATCTCTCCGAACGGTAAATTAAGTGAATTCACTATAAATTCCACAATATAGTCCCAGGACTCCCAGCTCTATATACAGTAGTGATTTAGGGGTTAGGGTGGATGTTCGAACCCAGCCATATTTTTTTGCTCACTAAAATCTGATTTTTCACGACTTTTCCCCACTTAAACACCAAGAAACTGGTGTTTTATCATATAATTTTTGGGTATTTTTCATTCACTTATTACAACATTATCTGTCTTACAGACACATGTTTCAACAGTGATCCTGCTGACAAAATTTAGGTCTAACTCTGAAATTGTTGTTTGACAATAAAAAAAGAATCCCTTCCAAGAAAATTGACATAAGAAAGTTTTTTTTGTGTATCTGCTGTTTTATCTGGTGTCATGGGAAAAAAACAAGTTATTGTCATCATGTACCTTGGTATTCAATAATTAACACAAAGCCATATTGATTTTAAATCACACACCCTCCTTTGGCAAATCTATGTGGTCAAACAGCAAAGGTAAGAACATAGCACAAGCAATACTGAAAGAATAACGCTATATAATATCATACTTGGAAACACACATTATCCAGTTGAACTATGAATTATGAAGACCCAGGAAATAAACACAGCAACATAAAATATATTTACGGTATACAATTTTTTTTTTCTTTTTTACTTCTCTTTTACTTTAAAAGTCTTCAAATAAACTTCGGGTTCTGACAGTTTATATATATATATATATATATATATATATATATATATATATATATATATATATATATATATATATATATATATATATACAGGCCGGGCCGTTCTCCACCAGAATACCCTTCTCTAAAAAATAGTAAACACCGGGGTGACCCCAGGGAAATCCCACGCTCGGCCAATCTGAGCAAAAAAACCCAGTATTGAATCTGACAATTATCATTACCAACTAATTAAAGAACCTTTAAGCCAATCAAGTTCTGAGTCTTCCTATATAGAGAGTTTTCCTATATCAAAGCAAAAGTGGCATAAAACCTGATCTTGGTGTGGGTCGAGTGCAAAATGTTTACATGTTTTTCATCAAAACAAATTAAAATAAATCAAACACATAAATGAGTTAAAATCAAGAATTATCCTGGTCCGAGTTAAAGGCAAATGATGAACATCACTGTTGATGATGAATTTTTTCAGTGTGTCTATCACTCATCAATCTAATTAATCAATCAGAGTCTCGTATGGCCTCCTCCACAGCCCCTTTGGTCTCCATGCTGTCCGATGGCAGATAGATGCTGAATCCACATGGTGGTTCTCATGAATTGTTCTCATCACAGTTCAGCAATCCATTCCTCCAGGATCGTCCGACACACAAGAAAGTGCAATTACTGTTCTCAAAGTGACAGTGTCTTTACAGTAAATTATTTTTTTACTCGAAACCAAAGTGCAGTCACAACCAGATATTCTTATCCACAATTTATTTCACTGCTGAGGCCCAGGTTGCTTTGATAACAGCCTTCGGATCATCTGTGGTGTTGGGTTTCCCATCTTGCTTATTTCAGTATTCTGTGGATTCTATGTGGGCATCAGGTCAAGACAGTTTGCTGACCAGTCATACATACACTATGATAAGCTTTTGGTAACTTTTCCAGGGTGGGAGGATGCCAGGTCCTGCTAGAAAATAAAATCAGCAACCCCAAATAAAAGCTACTGATTTAAGTGCTTTAAATGTTTCTTATATATACTGACTCACTGACTTTTGTCCTTTCAAAGCATACTGTACCAGCGGATGGCATTGCACCAATCATCACTTGCTTTTGAAACTTCTCTCTGGTCATCAAACACCTTGGATTCTGTTTTCTTCCCCTGAATCTTGGATATGAATTTGCAATAAAAAATTATTTTTTTTCATTGTGTATAAGAGTAATAATTTGACATGTAGAGTAAAATGTTTATGCATCGTATTGTTGCACTTAAATATATAATGCAAGTCACATATATGTACCTAAATTAAATCCATATTAGGTCATTGATATGAAATAGTTTAATGTTTCATCATCATTAAGCCACTGTTCTTGTTTTTTCACTGATAAAGTAAAATAGAAAAATGTAAGGCCGACTGTGTTTTCCCCAATCTAGCCACCAGGTGTCAGTAACGTGCTGGATTTTAACACATTTTCTCCTGATACCACATGTAGGGGTCTTCTTAATAACACAAAGTCACAACTGACTTTAAAATAGGTCTTTAATTGAAATTAACAGCAAGATGTGGATTTTTTTTTATTTTTTTTATTTTGGTTTGTTGTTTTTTTTAACCTCTTAGGTAGGAAATAATTATCCCAGCAGCTGTGCAGCATTCTGTTATTACTGTTAACTGTTCCAGGAAAGATAAGTTTAAGGCTTTTTCTCAGTGTGTTTTTTTAAACAATTTAAACAGATACAGACTATCTTGGCTTACTGCATATAAACAGTTTCTGTTCACATGTCCTGTTATGGGTAAATACAAAATAAATAGTTGACTTCCTTTTCCAACTCATGGTCTTAAGCACGAGCACTGCCTCTGCTTGTAAATACATTTAATTGATATATCAGAGTTGTTTACAGGTGAGATGAAGATTCATAAGGGGCCACCTCTGGCCCAAAGCTTTGGTTTTGTCCATGTATGGCTGGGGCAGCTGTGTTGGTGGAGGTTTGTGTGCCTCATTTCACCAAAATATAAACATGTCCCATCATATTATCCTATCTTTATTGGTCATTAAAAAAAAAAAAAAATAAAATAAAATAAAATATATATATATATATATATATATATATATATATATATATATATTATTCATTAAGGCTCCCAAACACTTAGAACAAAAAATAAAAAATCACACTTTTCTCTCAAATTTTCTCAGCAAATAGAAAAACATATTTTACAACAAATTAAACCATTTTAGTTTCATAAAACCTTCGGTTCATTATATGTTGTACTTATTTTACTGTTATCCTTTACAGGTCCATCATTTGTTTGATTAGACAAACAACAGCACTACCCCTGTGTGCCTGATGTCTGTTTATACAACCGATAACCTGCAGGGTAACTTTTATGCAATGAATTGACAACTGAAGCCTGATGCAGGTAATAGTTACCAGACATGTGTGGTTATTTCAGAATGGAACTGTTAATTTAATAAAGGACATAAGAAAAACACTTATTAAGATTTTTTTTTTCTTTCATTTTATTGTGTTAGAGCTGAAACAGTAAGCTTTTACTCACATGTAAATATCACATTGAAAAACACATTCATTGCAGCCACATATGGAAAACTAAAATAGGATTTTCACGTTGGTATTTTTTAAAATACAAACCAGTTTGTCTTTGCAGTGATACAGACTGTGAGAGGAAAATGTATTCAAGGAAATGCAGCAGTGTGTAAAATATAATAAAAATAACTTTGGCCGAATTAAAGATAGCTTTTTTTAATGAACAAAACTAAAAGGTTTCAGAGCAACAGAAAAGGCTATCAGACAGCAATTACCTTAGTATATGAAAAAAAGGTTAGTATGTAATAGGTCTTAACAACATGGAGTAAATCTCATAAAGCAACACATCATGTCCAAATCTAAGGAAAATTAACAACAGAGCAGGAAGAAAATCACTGACCTCTACCAGTCTGGAATGGGTAGCGAAGCCATTTGCAAGGCTTTGCTACTCCACTGAACCACAGTTATATCAACCACTCTACAGACAATTACAGATAACAGATTGATTACTTACCCAGGAGGTCCAAAAAGAGCCCAGAAAAACATCAAAACACTGAAAACCTCCCTTGTTGGGGTCAGCTGAGTCAAGGCCTCACTTGCCATGTCATGTTCAAACAATAGGGACAAAAATAGGATCTTTACTGGATCAAAACCACTGCTGACCAAAAAATCTAAATCAAAGGCCTGTTTCACATTTCCCAGCAAACTAACAAAACAAAGATGGAACTTTCTTACAGGAAAAGACTCTGTCATAGTCTAGATAATGTTCAAACCTTGGAAATAGTCATGTGACTGATGGTCAAACATGGAGGAAGCTGCTTTCCCTCTTCACAATCTGGATGACTGCCAATAATCAATGTTACAATGAATATCATCAAAGCCAGAACATTCTGAAGAATATTAGACCGTTTGTTAATTGAAGCTTAGGTCATACCGCTGCAAAATGATTTAAAGAACTACGTCGCCCCTTTGTGAATTACTCAAAAAGGAGAAGATTTTAAAGTGGTCTAGTCAAAGTCTTAAATCAAGATTATGTAGCAAAAAGCTTTTTATGTTAATGTAGTTACTGCAGGTTTTTAGTAAAATGTTCCAGATTTTCTGGAATCAAAAATGACCTGTTTGATGTTACAGTATTAAACAACAAAAACAACAAAGATCAGGTCATTACTTTGATCTGCTTCAGTCAACATCTTTCTCTGCTGCTGATCTCCCCTGAGAGGACAATTTAATTGCTGTAAGACATTATCTGTTTATTCTCCCGTGTATCTGTTTACTATTTATTTTTTTTGTGATCACATTTTAGTCTTGTGGGAATGGGGGGTAGCTCAATACCTTCTGCAAGGACATTCCACCTGTCAGATCTAATTTCCTGAAAGTTTTGATGGAGCAGTGCAGAAACAATGCAGCTGTAGAGGATAGGTTACGGACTATGAAGCAGTTTGGATTGTCTTCATAGGCTTTCTAACTTATCATGGATCATTAAGGAGTTCATTAATCTTGAATTGAACTAACTGGAAGATAATGTGCATTTTCTTTTAACAATCCTGAACAAAACTTCATATTTAAAGAGATCTATTGAAAATATAAGTTTATTTATTAGATTTCTACCTGTATTTAAACTAAGGGTTTGCATCCACATCATTGTTTTAATAGAGCAAACCTGTGTAGGTCTCTCACCATTTTCCTCGGTAAAGAGCCCTTACCGAAGGCTCCCTACATCTGGAACCAATACAGATGTGCCTGCTATCTGCAGGACCAGGGGCTGGGAGGTTGCAGAGGAGGGTGAGGGGCCGGACCAGTTGCCACTTTGGCCCTGGGGGTCTGTGTGTCCCTGACTTCAAAATAGATTTGATTGCTAACAGCTGGCAGTCCTAACTCACCCGGTGTCAGGGCTCTCCTCTGATGTCAACCTTGTCAGCATCAAGGCCCGCACAATGGAAGGCCAAAGGTAGAGAGGAGGACTGTGTTGCTGGGAAATAAGATTCAGACAGTGACTTTTTTTCCTTTGTGAAGGTTGTTGCCATAAATAACTTTCAAGTTTTTTTTTTCCTGAGAGAAACACCGTATGTTCATTGGAAACAGCAGAAACTTAGGCTGAGTGGATGTTAACAGCTGTTTAAACTGAGTATGGTCTTAACATAATCAAACTGGATACATGGGACCAGGAGAGCATAATCTATACGATTGACTTTAAATTATACAGAAATGTCTTTTAATATCCAGAAAGGTAAAAGTGTGACTGAGTCGTGTCCTGCTATTCAGAGCCACATCCTGAGTAAATAGGACAGCAACTCATTAGCATCTTTTATTATCCAATTACAAACCCTGCTCGCCTAATTACCTCCAATCAGCAGGGAGAAGAAAATGATTGACTTTCTGGAGGACAGGACACTCTCTGGGACAAAAACGATTTTTTTCTCATTTACTGGGAGTGAAAAATATTCATAAAACTCTTAAAATAGTGGGATAAAATTGCCTCTGTTACATATTTTAAAGTTTTTATTTTATTACAAGGGAATAAACAGCTTAGAAAGCACAGTTGACCTTATACCGTAATTAAAATGGATGTGTAAAGTGCTAGTAAAAAGTTTACATACCCCCATTATAAACATAAATGTTACATTGGTTGTGGGCCCTTAATGAAGTGTTCCCACCCTTAATTTTCAAACATACAACCTCAATGATTAGTAGAAACTAGCCTGAATTCAATGTGAATGAACTACATCAATCGTACTTACAGACTTAAAAATTTAATTTGTAAAAGTGAGCTTTTGCAAGACAGAATCAGCTTTACCACATTCTATGACCACATGAACTTTGTAGTCCCCGACCACAGATCCAGCTTTACAGCATTCTCTAAAATCAGTCAATATCATTTTAATGGTTAATACTATTCTGCCTCATCTATGCAAAATCCAGTTCTGATGAATAAGGGGGATCAGTATCCTGATGTAGCACAATGCTGTGACATTAAAATTTATAATATAAAAATAATAAATTGGCAGCCATAAATGGAACTGATGTGTGATCTGTGTGAATGGGCTTCAGTTTCTGGCCTTTATTATTATAGACTTTTTACTTTAATAGGTAGGGTTTATATATATATATAAAATATATAACAATGAAAAACGAATTTAAAATTGTAGATATTTCTATTTTATTTGGCTAATAGGCGAGGGATGAGAAGTAAGTAAAGACTGTGATATTTGATGAAGGAAGATTGATAGAGAAACCAGGAAGGTCACTAATAAAGGAGGCCATTGAAAGTGCAACAGCTGAAGAAATTAGTCTAGTTAAGATGAGGAAAAATATGTTAGCATAAGTGGTGAAGATTAGAATATTTCTGAATGAATGGAGGAGAAAGAACACAATGCAATGAAAACTGATGAAGTAGAAAGGGAAGGCACACAGTCAGGAAATCCAGTTTATCTAACTGGGCTACCTGGAATATAGTTATTCTTGGAATAAATTCTAGTTCAAAGATATTAGATTCTGTTGAGACGTTTTTACTGTCCAGCACAACAATCGTTGACTTAAGTTCTCCTAAAAGGGGTGACTTATACTACTACTGGAGGGTAATTTAAGTTATTCTTCTGTAATTATTTTGTTGTACACTTGTTTTCGCATATTTCAGTCACCCAGTACCAGTAAAAGAGAAATTGACACAACAAATATTTTGAACAGTTTTTTTTTTGTGTTTTACACCCCATTTACATATAAGAGACTTCTTAGGCATTTTGATAGAGAGAATTGTCCTAGATCAGCCCCTGAAGATGCTGCTGCACCAGAGTTAATATCAGCATGAACTGAGAAGCCTCTGGAGAAAGTTGTTCAATTGAGATGGAATCAAAAATGAACCGTTTTGATACAATGAAAAGAACAACTGTTTAAAAGCTTACGTTGACTCCTCCAATCAATTAAAGATTTAAATCCTAAATATAAGGCTGAAACTTGGCTGAAACTTTCAACAAGACAGTAATCCTGAAAATGTAAGTATCTACAGTGATTCCAGCCCTTTTGTAATACATTACACTGTAGAAAAGGTACATTCTATGTCATGAAGCTACATCTGTGATATTTAAGCACACACTAATATTTCCCACAGTGAAACTGTGCAGGTATATGTCCAGAATTAAGCCAAAATGTATTATTGTCTAGAAAATCTGTGTGGTTGCTCCTTATCTTGCTATGAGATATTTGCCCAATTATTGTATTATTTTGGGTGTTTGGACAAACTCAGGGCTTCCCAAAGGTATAAACAAACTAAGCAACTCTTTAAGGCCCCAGGGCATCTGGAGGGAACCCAGGCCCCCGAAAAAAAACAAACACATTTTTTTGCTTGTATAAAAAATTCTATATTTAATAGAAATTTCACAATAATTTATGCATTTTTTTTTTGCATCAACGTGATCTCTTAACATGTAGAAATTGTTACTTATGAATGAAAAAAAAAATTGCCCCAAATCTTTCGGCAGCTCTGGGGATAGTCTGCTCTCTTCTTGTGACTGTTGCATCTGCAGAGCGAAGCTTTTGAGAAATCAAATTAATAAAGAACTGCCTGAGATCTTCTATGTTAGAAGATTTCGTTTAACTTGACTGGTAATGATTAGTATTAACAATTTAGTTATCTCTCAGATCTGTTATTAGTGACTTTGCAAGCAGAAAAGTTGGGAATCAGTTTTTGAAGAGTTAGAGGAGTATTCAGGGCAGAATACTGTGAATTTAAAGGTCTTATATGTAAATATAGTTATAGTTTTCAAATAGAGCTTTTTTATATAAACAGTTACATAGTTTATTTATCTTATTACATAGTTTTAAGAACTAATTGTTCAAATTTAAATTTAATTTTCTACCTTGTTCAGGTAACTTTTGATTTACATTATATAAAAACATTGTTAATATTTTATCATTTGATTTGATAATATCTATTTTGTATGAACACGTTTATTATATCAACCTATGAAATGTGTTTGTTATTGAGCTAAATGTTGTTTTTGCACAACACTTTTCCTGTAAACGAATCTGCATACTAGTTTATTTCATGACTTTTTGCTACGTATATTATGTGTACAAATACTAGACTCTAAACAGCATTGCCTGAACTGCAAAACATTTTAAGTTGGTATGTTAGTGATCTGATCATTAAACAATTGATTGCAGTAGGTGATAATAATGGGGCTAAATTCAAATGTTGCTCATGGCCCTATGGTGACTTGGGCTGGCCCTGGATTTAATGTATTTTTTTTTCTATTTTTATAGCAGCAATTAACACACTTACAACCTAAAGGTAAAAGATGATTTAACAATTCAATTCAGTTGATTTATATAGTACCATTTCACAACACATGTCATCCCAAGGCACTTCACAATTCAATTAGATCATACAGTCAAATTGATTCAAAGTTTTCCATCTAAGGAAAACCAACTGATTGCATCAACTCATTGACTTGAATTAATGCAAAGTTGGAGGATGGAAGTTGTATGTAGTAGAGTCAGGAAAAGTAGTCCCTATGTCCTTAAGAAGTGTAAAGCTATGGTTGCATTTCTACAGAGATAGATCAGGATAATGTAAGCCACTCAAACTATAGGCTTTATAAAAAGATAAAGTTTAAAGCCTAGTATTAAAAGCAAACAGAATGCCTGCCTCACATTAAAACTGTAAGCTGAATACACAGGAGAGGACTCTGATAACTAAAAGGCTCCCATTCCACATTTAGAAATTATACGAACCACTATTAAACCTGTAGTTTTGGAGATAAGTGCTCCCAAACAAGTTATATTCTCCATTTAATTGGTTTGTAGGAACTTACACACTTGATTAACAAACCATTTACCAGTCTATAAGCTATTAAGTCATTTGGATCAACAGAGGACATATTAAGTAAAGGATTATTTACTGGTACCCAAAAAAGCCTACAGTACATTTCCTGTACTAGGGATAGATTAATCATATCTAAAATAGTCAAAATTTTAATTGGTTGGTTGGAAATAAAAGGGAATGCTCTTTTAAATACTTTACGTTTTTAAGCTGAAGGGTTAGATATAGCTTTTTTTTTTTTTCATAACTTAGAAAGCTCTGTTGGATCAAAACAGTTCACACACAATTCCAATTATATATTTACCTCCAATAATGCCTCTCTTAAAATGATACCATAATGTTTTGAAAGGTGCCAATTATTTAATTCCAGATTCACTAAAGTTTTGTCAAGACACTAAAAGTGCCCTTTTCGCTCCAGTTTCCATGCATTGTGTTTAAAAAATGTTCTTAATAAAAACAGGGAGTCAGCTCTATGAATAAATTCCTTTACTTAAGGGGGAGATATTGTCTAATTCAACATGCAATAAAGAAGTACCTGCATCAATAAGGTCATCAATTTGTGTACGGGAAGTAATTAAATGTTTGCACTGTGCAGCATTTTCCTGTGATATAGGGAATTAAAAAAGTAACAGTTACCTTAAAATCTGTTACCACATTGTCTGATAATAATTCTCTAAATTGAAAGCATGTATTTAAACAATAACTTTCAATGTCAATTTTGATCCCTCATTATAATACATTTATCAGTATTAAATAGTTTTAATGCCTTACAATTTGTACTTGGGGAAGCTAAAGGTTAGATTTTCAAAATAATTGTGTTGATTAATTGGCTTTGAACTTATCAATTAATCTGACTGAAATTACATTAAATTTAGCTCTTATACGGTAGTTCTGTTCTTTTAAGAAGTTCTGGACGCCAATGACAGTAGTCAGAAAGGCCTTCCTGTAGCCGTCTGTCTTCCAGGGGACCACGAGAAGCTTCTAACTGAAAACAGTAGTAGTAGTAGATGGTATATCGTCTCCATAAGTTCCAGAGGAGTTTCCACAAAAGTGCCAGGGTTTTCTATTAGCTTATTAAGCTTTTTTTAGTCCTTACTCTAATTCTACTACCACAATAAATTACTGCAGATAGGATCACAGTCTCTGCAAAACTTATAAAAGATATGCAGCATTTTGCTTCAAGAATTGAATGATCTAATGTATAATTTACCTAAGCTCCCCAAGATGGTTCCTACTTCTTGCCCATAATTTCTCTTTGTGTAAAAAAGTTCAAAATACCAGGAGTTGACTCATTTATACAAACACAATCCTCTTACTGCAGCCAGGTTTCTGTGACACACAATTAATCTAATTATCGCAAATAAAGGCATTACCTAATGTTCAATAAATATTAAACTGGTTACATTTCTTGCTTAGTTAGAGAAGTGTTAATATTTCTGACATTTAAGATGTATTTCTCTCATATTATTTTCTTACCTATTTGCAGAGCTTCCTGGGTTCTCCTAACTGATCGTTCTTTTTCACAAATGACCTTAAAATGAATGAATGTTTCTGGAAAAAAAAAAACAAGCATTCCAACTGACTTGGCACCAGTGTATTTAAGCTTCTTGACCCAGGTTTGAGTAGAGAAAATTAATAATAAATTTAATCTTGTGTACCCATACAGAGCCAAAATATTTTTTTTTTTATTTATTTTTTTTTGGAAAAACCTTTGGCCCTGAAAAAAAAAAACCTTTTTCGAACTCAATCAAGTTGTATTATTGTACCAACCTAGAAAAAAAATGTAACTTTGTCTCAAAATTCCCCAATGTAATATTATTAATGCCCCTGGTGAATGTATATAATACACCTCACTGGAATTATATATGTTTTTTAATGCACATTAAACCCCTGCTACTGTAATTTTATATATTTTTTTATTGTTTTCTTTCACACTGTTGCCCAAACAACCTTGTGCTGTGCAACTGATTCTGTTAATAGCTTCAAGATTAGAACCAATTCTCAAACAGCTGCAAAAACCTTTATCCTTCACTAGAGGATGAAGGGCAACTGCTGCTCAAGGTTGTGGTTATACCAGAGCAATGCATCATTATTACAAAATTAATTACTTTTGTCTTTTACTTCAGCACCCTCAGCAATAGTGTTCTAACTGGATTCATAGGCACTGTGTTTTGAACAGTTATGTATAAATGTACATCATGCTTTAGCTGAACATTAATTTCTGTACCTACATTTATTTTACAACTCTCGGTTACTTTTGAGTCTTTGAAAGATGTCAGGAAGGAGCAGAAATAGAGCAAGAAGCAGGCCGCTGGGACGAAGTGTTGTTTACAGACAGTGACAGGGATAAAGGACCTTTGCGTTCTGGTGCTGGGCCCCACAGCCTCAGGGGTGAGCTAGTGCTGCTTCTGTGGCTGATCTGGGAGCTACAGCATCATCAGCCACAGAGACAGACACACACATGTTCACACACATAGATAAAAAAAAAAAAAATGCAAGTCCATGCAGGCCTGAAAAATTATTTGCACACACATGCAGGAAGCCTGGCAGTTTTCTGTCTGCACTTCTATTTTCCAAGGAATACCCCATTTCTGTTTATTCAACCAACACTTATTTAAACTAGTTCTGCAGCAGTGGGGACATTGCTTAATAGTAGTGTACCAAAAACCATAAAATATGGGGTTGTATAAAAAGTTTGCTTACCATTTACACTCAACATTTATCTCGGTTACTATGCTCGGACCAATCTCGTAGTGTAAATGGGGCTATTGAAGCTAACCTTTCTCACCGGGGTTCTTTGAAAATGGCAAAGGGTCGTAAGAGAAAAAGTGTCTACAAAGTGTATGAGAAGAAAAGAAAGACCTCAGAAGAGGCAGATATATCCTGGTATTCTTTGCCCAGAGAGCTCTCCTCACAAAAAACATTCACTGCCACAGCGGCCCGCTGTCGCTGCCCAACAGCAGCGACTAATAATAAAGGTGCCGCAGGCACCACGCAGTGAGGAGGAATTACATGACCAACAGGGAGCAAAAAGAGCGGGTAAAAGGTTGTGCATGTTCTTTTTTTTTTTATTTGAAGGGGCACAAAATTCCTCCACAATACCTCCAAATGTGGTAATGTGTTGGTCTATGACAGCTTTTCTGGTCCTTGAATATTTGCTTTCCCGAATTCTGCTCTTTACCATAAAATCCTGATGGAGTATTTACCAACCATCAGTATGCAACCAAACTTTTTATAATAAATAACACCATAAAACATATCTGAACATTATGTTTTCTTTCATGCATATTCTTTTGAGATATAACACGTGTCACAAAAAAGGTTTTGCATGTTACTATTCTTGTTTTTCCAGCAATATCAATCCTGGAATACATCTACAAAACTATAAAAGTAATCGAAAAAGAGATTTATGAAACTAGTGTAAACCTGAAAAAGCAGAGAGTTTTCAGATTTGTGCAAAGCAAAAGGTGAGCTAGAAAAAAAAAAACAGCCATATTGCAATATTGACAAATTCTGTTTAATATTGTGTGATACTCTTCTCTTAAAATACAGTCTTTTCTGAGGTAGACTATTACAGTTTAAGAACATCATTATCATTTCAAAACAGACATCAAATAAAAAGACATGAAATAAATACTTTCATGTACAATATGCTGCAAAATGAGGTAGAAATGGTTACATAATGTACAATAACCAAAAGCACAAGAGCAAAGTTAATGCAGTGGGCAGATTTAAAATGGACAAATTAAATGCTTTTTTGTTGGACAAACTGTTAGCAAAGAGAAGGAGATTTAATTCCTGTATAGTAGGTTATCCAAGCAATGTTGCTTGAGGCAGAACTGTTTTGGCGTATTTTTTTTTTTTTTAGCTGAAACAGTGGGAGTCATGTTGATTGATATGGCTGTACGGCAAGACTGAATCCACCAGCTGGTTAGGGAAGGCTGCTTTACAATATAGGATTGCTGGGCATCAATCAGTCCACTTCCACTCCGGAGAAATCAGAATAAGGGAAGAATAAGAGAAAGAGTAGGGGGTTGGGGAGCAGATTCAACACCACATGGTCACAGGAGCTTGTGGCCAGGGGCAATCCAGTCAAATGAGATTACATTCGGGGAGAAAGAAAGAGAATGATGAGCAAGGAAAGACAGAGGGTGGGAGGGAAGGAACGAATGTGACATATTACATCATCCTGAAACATACAAACCCTTCGCCATTAACTAGGTTTTTCCAGCTTCTAGAAGGAATGCTGTAGAAAGAGATATATTGCTGAATTGTCTATTCTGTGGCTTAATCCACACATTAGTACGTAAATATTCAACACCCACAAGTAAATTCTTAGTCTAAACTATTGGTTTGGGGTTAATGTTTCTATCCTTTTTAATTAAGCTAAGGGCTGAAATACTGACTGTAAGTGAAGTACTGTTGGTTCTTGGTTTAATTTTCGATGTAGAAATAAAATACTGAAACAATGAAAGCAGCAGACCTAATGCTGAGGTCAGAGTTCCTAGCATCATTGGTAAAGATGTGTAAAAAAAAAAACTTACAGTGACAAGATGCTTTGAAATCCAGAAGAAATCCTAACTGAACATAAGGAGAGAAAAAAGTCACACATTCAACAATATTAGAAAAATATTGCATGTGGTACTGTTGTTGGTTTCACTGCTGGCAATAGTTGGTGCCACTGCCGTTTGACCACAGAAAAAATATATTTGGCATTTGCTATAGTTTTTCAATTGAAATGTATAGCATTTACAAATTGGGCATAAACTGAAAGGAAACAAGCCAAAAACAGATTTCTAATAGGATTGCCCCGCATGTTATGCAATGCCAGACCAGAGTTGATAAAGGACAACTCCAGGTTAAAACTGGGACCCATATGGGCCCTTAGATATATAACCCAGTTTGCATTGATTATCCAGTTTGAGTTTGATTTAGGCAGCATGATTTGTATTTAATCAAACCTAGTTGGTCCAATGTGAGCAACTACTTAGAAAATGATTGGGTTGAGCAAAATCCTTTTTTGGCGTGTACATCCACATTTTGGATAGGTTTTAAACTTGGACTGCTATCTACAACTTAACACTAATGAACAAATGTTCTCAAATTAATGTGTGTAACTTTATGCTACTGGAAAAATACGTTTTGGGGGTTTAAGGTTTTTTACACATCTTTACCAGGAGTACTAAAAACCATACCAGTGTGTGTTGGTTTTTGACAAGATAGGAAAATATTAAAGAAAGCATTTCCAAGATTTTGGAGCAGTTTGTCTAACAAAAGAACTATTTTCTGTTATCTACTTTTCTCAAAGACAA
This sequence comes from Cyprinodon variegatus, assembly GCF_000732505.1. Lineage (NCBI taxonomy): Eukaryota > Metazoa > Chordata > Actinopteri > Cyprinodontiformes > Cyprinodontidae > Cyprinodon > Cyprinodon variegatus. Next base: position 343,659 of record NW_015150979.1, on the reverse strand, counting down.
TCATCACTTCACCATATACTACAATAAAAATAAACCATAGAAGAACTGAAATAAACAAAACATGTTTTATATATTCATATATATATTTATATAGTAATACATGGATTTATGGCATCAAATATCCTTTGAAATACCTGAATTACATTCATTGTTACTCTTTGTAGAATATTCAAGTTTCTCTGCTGAGGTACAAGCCCAGCCGCAGTGAGTTTTTCACAAGACTGTCACGGTCCTCCTCACTCCTCTATCTCATTCTCCTCTAAGACCCTAAGATTACATACATTCTTTATTTCATATTTCTGAGGTAAAGAAATTCTTCCTGAGCATTTCAAACAACATTTCATCATACAAGCAAAAAGGACGAAGAGAGGCAGGAAAATAAAAAGGTTGGGGGACAAAGGTGAATGTGCAGGTTTTGTTTTGTGGGTGAGAAAATGTACCTGTTCAGGAATGTGAATCATAAAACAGGTAGTGGGTTAACTGTACCATAATGTAAGCACAGTACATTTGGTGACTAGATGAGGGAGCATAAGAAGCTGTTCTGCAACAAAACATAAAAACATTGGAATACAACAACTGTATTCAAGGACAAAGCAGCTCTAGAGTCACTTCTCCTGTGCTTGCTTTCTCAGAGAAGGTTTTTTGCGTCATAGTTTGGTAAAAATCTACTGTGAACATTAACATGCTGTCACCTTTACTTTGTTAAGATGGGTCTGTTTAAAGAAATTATCAGTGCTTTACTTATCTATTTGGTTTTCCATGTTTTTGGTAAAAAAAAAAAAAAAAGGTTGCAGAAGTGTTACTAATCCTAAGCCCTTTGCACAACGATCCTGTTACTACATCCTTTGACTGTACAATAACATGGCGGTGGATTGGTAATAAATAGAAACCTGAGAGTAACAGCCAAATGGGGGATTTTTCCAAAACCTGATTATCCATAATCTTGAATCTAGCAACAAATTACAGATTTTTTTCCTAGACCAAGGCTAATCAGGATCTTGGAGAGAATCTAAATACCTCTCAGATTTTCCCCGTTGGCTAAAGAAGTATTACACCTTCACCTCACTTTATCTTTGGGAAAACATCAAATATTGTCAGTCTTCTGGGCAAAACAAACGGTACACCATGTCAGGTTCCTGCCAGTGAAATTACTTTCTCAGCACTACCCCTACCCTCAAGATTCTCTGGATCTTCTGGCTGCATAATCAGTAATAAAGAAATAACAGCAAAATATACCCAAGGCTTTAAATGCCAATGCAAAAACAGAATTGTAGTGCAGTCCAAGTACTGTGACTAGCTGCTTTCTCAGTGGCTATACATTTTGCTCCACTCTATACAAGTATCCAAGTCCTTTGTGGTGGTGTGTGGACGCACCTTGCAAAAGGCATTCTCAAAATCTGTAAAGTTCAGAGGCTTTGGGGAGTTGGTGAGTCTATGCATGGCTCCAGGTGGGGAGGACGATGAGGAAAGCACTTGCTGGCTGAGCTGCAGCAGCTCCCACACTGAGAAGCCTTCGGTGCGCTGCAGTACAGCATTTAGCTCCCTCTCTGACAGGTTGAAGCCCTGCAGTGCCTGCAGCAGCACATGTTGACGAGTCGCTACATCTGGGAGGCCAACGTAATACTTCTTGGCAAAGCTTCGGTGAACCGCGTCCTGCAGGAGATCGGGCCTTCCGGTGGTGCACACAAGAATAACCAAACCTGTGGAGCCAACCCGGACTTTCTCTAGAGTTGTTAGCAGTATCTGCATCAGCCCCTCCTCCTCCATCGCCTCAACTTGACTGAGCAGTATCACCGAGGCTTGCTGTGCCCCTGCCACCTGCAGTAGAGAACCTAAAATGCGCTCTGCCTCAAGCTTTCCCTTTGAGGCCAGCATTGGTCCGCTCACAGTGTAGAAGGAAGCCCCCATCTGGGAGGCCAGCGAACGACTTAGTGTCTTCTTACCCCCTCCTCTGGGACCAAACAGCAGGAGAGTTCTGGGTGGCCGGATCACAGGACTTGGCCTTAATACGGGCCAAAGCAGGTCCTCCTCCAGGGCAGACTTGACATGATTGAGCCCAAACAGTTCAGTCCAGAGCAGATCTGGACGGCAATCTAACAATTCTCCGTTGATGAGCTCCAGCAGTCGGGGGTCTGGGCTCTTTAAAGCTTCAGCAGATGCTGTACATAGCGAATTATGTTTCAGTGACTGAGGGCGTTGTTGCTGCTGGGTGAAGCCTTGCTCTGTTACCCCGTTCTCCCCTGTCACGCCTGCAGGTGGACTGTATTCTCCACCAGTCCCAAATTGAGGAGATACCAGTGGCTGGGAGGAGGGCTTGTTTGCCTTGAATGTTTGAGGATCTGTGCTGCCTGAACTGCTAAATCCATTTCCTCTGGACTCTGTTTTGTCATTCACACCGTAGGGAGAGGTTCCTCCAGCCTTCAAGGCATCATAGTTGTATTTCCTGTACCGTGACCTATCCCCGCTGTCATCCTCCTCTACTCCCATTTCAAATGCCTTCCTTTTTAACGTGACTCCACTCTCAGATACTCCAAGGTTGGAGCTCTGGTAGCTATATGAGCCTCCAACTACAGTGGGTCTTGTGGGGATGGGTGTCGGAGCTGGTAGACCAGAAGGGAGGTATGTTGTGGAAGGGTGACTGTAGCTTGTAGCAAGGCTAGTCTGGGGTGGGTATGTGCTTGGTGGGTAGTTATAAACAGCTGTGTTAGGGCTGTAGCTGGGCACCAAAGTGGCTGTGGGTTGCAAAGTGTGGAGGGAGGTGGGAGGAAGTGCTGCACTGGGCTGAGGACAGAACCCTGACGAAAGATAGGTGCCATTGTAGCTAGAGGGGTACTCAGTTGAACCACTGCAGGAGCTGCTGCCACTGTAGGCTGAGTCTGACAGATTGCTGTTGGCTACTGACACGCTGTTCGGCCCAGGGGGGGCTGCAGACGTGGCAGTCTTGGAGCCTGAAAGACTCTCATGGCCTCCAGAAGCAACCAAAGGATAGGAAGCATCAGCGTTGTGGGTCAGTGGCCACGGTTCCAGTTCCGTCTTCTGGCCATTAAGGCCCCCAAAAGGCCCCGGCTCTGGGTATGTTCCCACTGTGGGAGGTCGGTCATATGGAGAGTCTAGCACACCTGCATACTTCTCAGCATAGCGCTTCAAAAGGTTTGAGGCTGTGAGGGCAGAGATATCATCATTGGCCCAGGCATAGTTGTAGGAGCTGCGTCCACGGCTGGAGTAGATTTCCGCCTTGTGGGCTGGAGAGGAGGTGGTGGAGGTAACGTCCAGGTGCTGCTCAGGCCACTGGCTGAGGGGCTGGGCATGCTCTGGGTTCCAGTGCATCTTTAACAGGCCTAGAAAGACAAACAAGACATATTATTATGCATACAAATATTGCAAAAATGTTAATGCTCAATTCTATTTTTAGAGGATGGATGGATGGATGGATGGATGGATGGATGGATGGATGGATGGATGGATGGATGGATGGATGGATGGATGGATGGATGGATGGATNTGGATGGATGGATGGATGGATGGATGGATGGATGGATGGATGGATGGATGGATGGATGGATGGATGGATGGATGGATGGATGGATGGATGGACTTCATTTCACTAGGGTTAATCTTATTAAAAAACCATTAGCTGTACAGACACAATACAAGCATATGTTTGTTTTAATACAGGTTGTGAAATAGCAGTACATTGCACTTTGAGATTTGAAATCAAATGTAAAGTGCATGATAAATAAAATTCATTATTATTATTATTATTACATTGAGAAATCTGCTTGGAAATGGAATGACTTTTCTATTGGCTACATATTACAGCAACATTTTTCTCTCTTAATGTGCTGAGCTTTTAGCCTCTGTTGTAAAACATGCTGGATCTGAAAAAGGTTGAGCCGCTTTTGGAGTAAAGGATCTGTTCTCTGGAGGTACACAAAGAAACAGATATATATATATACAATAATGCTTACAATGGTCATTGTGCAAAGATTTCGTCTTTTTAAAACATGAAAAAAACAAAGCGAGGGGTGGACAAAAAGTGGATTAATTAAAAAATTCTATGATATAATGTAAATCAAAATATCAAATTTTTTAATGTTTTTTATTTTGTCTTGGACCACTACTCTGCACCAAACACTACAGGAATAACAGAAACCAGATTCAGCACATTCAAAAAAATAGTAGTTATAGATTAGAAATCCCTGGCACATCTCTGATAGGTGCATCTTTAGTATTTCTTTAATTATTTTATTTAAAGTGACATTTGATCAAAGCCTCCTCCTCTCAAAAAAACTTAAAACCAAGTAGTGAACCGTCAGAAAATGCATCTTTTCTCAGTGTGCCTGCCAAGTTTGGCAACACAGCAGTGTCAAATTTCCTAAAGTGGGAGGGGGAGCTAAAGGGGAGCCACAGGAAAACATAGGAAGCAGCAGAAAGAACGACCGAAAGTAAATCAGTTGTATGCATGTGTTGCTTTGCAGTTTCCCAGCCTATGACGGTGTACCGAAAAGACCCCTCAACTGTTCACCCTACCAGTAGCATCTGCAAGTCTCCCAGAGGAGCTATTGTTATCTCCTTGTCCATGTTGCTGTGAATGCCTGCTCTCCACCCCACACCCCCTCCTACCACCCACGGACCCACCCACCGTACATCAGCTCTTAGAATGGCTCGCTGGACACAAGGAGGAAAGTAAAGAAGGATGTGTGCGGTGTGTGTGTGTGCATGGACAGTTGTTTAGAGAGAGTTAGAAAGAGAAAGGGGGTGTACTGGAAGAGAAGCATAGTGAGCTATTCATCAGCACAGGCTCCTGTGGGAACACTGGAGGGGGAATGACTGCTCCTATGGCTGACTTAAGCAGGGTCCATGTCACTCGGAAAAAACAAACACATTTCTATAAATAATGTTTTCAATCGATGCATCTTTATTAGCTCTGCCTAGAAACAGAGAGATGGTTAAAAAATATCCTTCAGTTCCTTGCTAATATTTCTAGTTCCCCAGCTTTGGGTTAGGCTGGGCTAGCCCTGTGTTCTGCTCAAGCATTAGCTTGACATTCCACACATAGCTTGGCATTATCAAACTGTCACAATTTACCCCGCGGTGAGAAATACCCCTGGAAGGAATTGAGAGGTAAAAAGGAAAATGGCATAAGCCGTCATTGCTGCAGCTCTTTTGCTTTTCCTCCAGCAGCCGCCTGGTGATTCATTATTCATGGCTGTCTGTAGGTGCTGAACCAGGACTCTTATTGCTGTTTAAATCAAATCTCAATAGGCACAGCCTAAGATTTGGTTTCTCCTATCTCGCTGCTTAACTTTGACCTGGGTCTTTCCACACCTCCCCGTGTGTGTTTTCAGATTATGCCTGTTTATTCAGTCAGATGAGAGCAGCAGACCAGATGGCCGTTGGATTATCATGTCCTTCATATTCAAATCGACTGCCTTGAGTTCCCAATGGCAAAACCAGTTCAAGTGCTCTGCTAAGCTTTAGACAGCCCATACTGCTGCAAACCCACTGCAGCAAACTGTCACATTCTCACACAACTTCATTTGCCGTTGATACACTTCTCTGCAGTTTTTAGTTTTTCTTTTGAGGGGGTGTCTGACTTACAGGTTTTTGTCCAGGCCACAGAACCCATACATGTCCTCCAGGTCCTTCCCATCTGTAGTCAGACCAGTTTGTGAGGAGCCCCAATAATGGGGCCTGTGTGTGACAAAGATGGATGAGAGCCCAGGGGAGCTAATAAAACCTGCAGCGGGGAGGGAGGGATGGAAGAAGGCAGAGACAGAAGGAGAGGAGAACGAGTGGACAGCAGGCACTCTGTCCTTTCTGAGGGGACTATAGCAGACATTAGAGGACTCTGTAAAATGGGCTGACTGCTGTCTACTCCATCATCAGTGTAACACTAATACAGTGTTACATTACCCCCCAAGCCTGGCTCATGCTTACAGAAAAGAAAATTCACTATTATTATATTTTAAGTGTATTGTACTGCAACTCTGCACCATTCATCTTTGATGAACACAAAAGTATTTCGGCAGAGTTGAGCCCTTTCCATGTAATTAAATGCCGCCTTTTCGCAGATTCAGTTTTCTAGAGGAGAAAAGCCTGCAATGAACTGAGCGGGCTCTAATCTATGGTTCTGTCTACATCAGAGCCATCTCCCAGATTAATTCATTGGAGGGCTGGTAAGAAAGCTAAGATTAGAAGCAGGAAATCAGGACAACGTACGATGGCAGCAAACTCATTAGATCAACTTTGGTATATGCTTCAGTGCAATCAGAGATTCAGTAAATTACCAACAGAGAAAGGCAAACACAAAACTGGTAAATATTACTGCTTGGACTGCATTTTCTGCTGTAGTTACATCATCTTTTCCTACTACAAACTCATCAAGCTTCACCGACATGTCATGGGTTAGACATAAAAATGTGTATTAAGCATAGACAGAGGCATTATAGTTCTTGAGAAGGTCGGAATCCAGAATGTATGGGAACGGACTTTCTCTTTCACTAATAAATGTACTTTCACAATATGATCAAATTGAGTTTTAAAAAGTTATTTTTTAAATACTGTTTACTTTGGAATTATGAACAAATCTTTACTATATTGAGTGATGGTCCTCTTTGGCTGCAAGAGGACTGATAAGAACCTTCTGTCGATGCATGCAAAACTTTCCACTCTTTGTATGTGTTTTCTTGGCCCCAGGAGGGACAGATGTTCCTCTGCTGACCGCCTTACTGTCTGTGCGGCCTTTGTGGTGGACAACCGTCCAGCAGACGTGCATGGATCGAACAATTCAGTTGGCCCTGAGACAAAGCCGAAAGGATCCTATTGTCAGGGGCCTGTCTAATTATGGAAATCTTATTAATCTATTCAGGACCAGTTCACTGACAGCTTTTGTGTCAGCCTGGGATTTATTGAGGGACCTGAGTGAGCTGCATGAGCTGCATCCTACAGCAAGAGTATGAGATGAAGCAACTCTCTTTAACAATTTATCTTTAGGAGAGTTAAAAAAAATATATTAGTTTAATTCCAACTTCTTTCATGTTCAATCTGCTGTCTATATAGTCCCCAATCAACAGCTTATTGGACAAACATATGCAGTTTTTGTCCCATAAAGTAGGTATTACTCTCAACTCTGTTGTGATGTCCCATAAAACTATTATAGGTTTGAAGGAGAAAGTTATCTTGGCTTAAAGCTTTTAAATTGGAGGGACCCAGTAGTGTTTCATTGCCCCCCTGAGGTTACTTCGCCTTCTTCATTCCACTTGTATTTTCCATGCCTCGAGGAACCAAACAAACACAGATGCAACAAGCCTTCTGGGACTGTGCTCTATTAAAATGTGCCAATTGCAAAGGGGCTGCTTGTAAACGGCAGCACTTTAGATCAATTCAATCAGGGTCCTCTAGACTTTGAGCTGCACCTCCATCCAATGACAAAAGAAAACAACAACAAGGGCTCTATATCACATTTTTCCAACAAAACTCAGTAGTTAGCAGAATAAGTCTTAAAAAAAACAAGATGAAAATCAAGAAAATAAAGTATAAAACTGCTGCAGAATACCAAATAAAGAATTGATTAAACTATTATGCTTACTGGAAAAATAGAGTGCTAAATCTTTTTGTTTTAATCCAATAAAACGGTTTGATGTGTTTATTACCATATGATTTATAAATTCAGTTTGGAAAACCAAAAAAGGAAAGATTGTTTTTTTTTGTAAAACCTTTGACAATAAACAAAGTAAATACAAAAGGACCTCCCACAGAACAGGCCTGTTTCACCTTCACCATTGTTAAGTATCAACATCAGAATATTTTCTGTTTTTTATTGCAACGACAACAAATGCAGCACTGAAGAACCTGATTACTAATTTTCATTGCAATATTTTTGTTTTTATTCTCCATGTCATGAGTGGTATTTGATTATTTATATTAGAAGCAGGCGTATTGCTTTGGTTTACCATTATCTTTAAACTGACAAAATAATAACACTGTTAAACAATTTAAGTTGGCTTTAGAATATTAGATTTGATCAGCACAGCTTTAGCAATGGTACCCATAACAATTTACCTTAAATACAAACATTTCCTGATGTAGCAAGATTCATGACTGATAGGAACATAAAAGTCAAAACAATATAACTGTGCCGTTGTCTGTCTTATTTTCTTTCAACTTAACTAAGAAAGAAAATACCACACTATGATAAGAGGTAACAGCTATCTTACAAGAATATAAACTTTTAAACTTGAGAATGTTATGCAAAAATGAAAGCTTTGCCTAAAAATTTTTAAAGTTTAATTTGGAAAGGAGGAATCCTCTTGAGAAAAGAAGAAAAAGAACATAAAACATTCTTAAAGGAGGGCCCTGAAATGATTTTATTTTACACTAAACTCAAAATGGACATGTAAAGAATATTTTGACTCTTTATTTTTCAGTGCAAAAATGTTTGTTAGTATAACATTAATCAAACACTTTTTATGGGTTAGCTTTTTGAGGGTTTTCCTTGCTATTTAAATAATTATTCTTTAGTGATAAAGTGTTTGAGGCTGGAAAGCCTTTTTACTATCACCCTAATCTTTAGCATCCCCCTAAGATTTTTTTATCATATTTAAAAAGGGGTTGACTGGGCCCCCTTAAAAATTTTCATTTATAAAGGTGGTTAATGAGCAACTGAAGGAAATCAAGTTTATTGTGGAAAAACAAGGGAGGTAAACAATGTACGGTATTCCAAAACATTCTTTCATAACAAGTTTAGCATGCACATAAGGAGCACCCTGATTTTTAATGTTTCAGATCCTAATTTTTCATTAGAAGGCACCTAGGTCCTTTGTTTTCAAGTCCACAGTGATTTATGATACTAATATCAAACAGGACATTCTTCCTGGGCTGTATGCTTGACATACTGCCAGCCAGTCATAAAAGCACCAACCTGAGAGGCCAACTGCATTTTACAACATTATTGGGGGGTGGGGGTGGGGGGTACAAAATTGTCTTAAGGCTGTTTTACAATCTAATATGAAATACAGTTCATCTGCCTTATTATGAAATGGTGACTGTAAAAAACCCAATTACTGTTTTACACAAACATAATACAATGTTCAATTTGCTGACAGGTTTAACCAAAGAAAAATTTGACATGATGCTGGAAATTTGAGCAAAAAGAATGTCAAGGGTGAGTTCTTGAGATAATTTTTTAATGACCTGAAGATGTGCATAACATGCAACTTTGACATCACAGATCACCTTATATCATCCATAAATAAATGCACAGTGACGTGGGGAAATTATTATAAACCAAGTCAAAGACCTACTTTCACTCAAAGGAAACACAACCCACACTCTCACTTAGCCTCAGCTTGGCTCTCATGCTCTCTCTTTCATTGGCTTAGAAAGATGTAATAACAGCAGAGTGTAGGAGATCTGGTGTGGAGTTTTCACACCTGCTTCCCTGAGTTTAAATGCAAATCACAAGTCCTGTCACAAGAGAAAAAAAAAAACTTTGTCTCCTGCAGTGACATTGAGGGTCCTCTGTGTGTCTCCTCTCTGTTTCCAATCTCTGTACTTGAGATCTTTCTTTTGTGTCTCATGATGACAGTTGGACTTTGTCTATTTTATGCGTTCAAATCCTCCGGGAATGTTCCAGGCCAGCTGTCAGAAGAGTTTTGTCAATGTGCTAAGAAAATATCATTCAGCAGCAGGAGAAAAAAAACACCACAAAGTGCTTAGAAAATGATAATTGAATGAAATTACATTTGACTTGTATGCTCTTAACAAATTCCCTCATAAGACATAGTAGTTAAAAATAAAAACAAAAAAAGTTACTGTCAAAATAGCTTTATTTTCTCCAAACTGGATGAATAAGAAAAACAGCCAAATTATCTGATGATTTTTTTTTTTTTATTCTGGAAATGTAAGCAGATAGGATGACGTAACAGGAAGGTTAGGTCCCATCTGAAAGAGCTGTCATCTGAATAGCACTTTTCTCACTACTCTCCAAAAGTAAAAAGCCTCGGGAATAATTGCTGGATGCGTCACTTCATGCTCGTAATTTTAGAAACAACTCCCCCCATCCCCCAAGCCAGCTAACGCACGTCCACAAATGGCAGTAGCCAAGTCCAGCCCACCCACCCCCTATCCCCTCTTCCCTTCAAGAGCAAAAAACACAGGGTCCCTATTTTCTGTGGCTGCAGGCTGGCTTTAGGTCATTGTGTCCACTAATATATCAAAGAACAGCTGTCCTTAAGGCTCTGTGATGACCAATCGCCCCCTCCATCTGTCTAACCCAACCAATCTCTCACTCTGTCGCTCCATGATATCCATCCAATCTTCCTCTGTTGTTGTTCTTCTGTTTTGTCTTTATTCCCTCAATTTCTATCCAAAATAATCTGGGTAACCTCTCTGCATACAACCCTTAGATTAATGTGATTTACCAACCATGCTCAATACATTAAAGTCCTGCACATGCTGCAATTGCAGAATTTAGATCCCCTGAACTAAAACACCTAATGGCTGTAAGGTATTCTTGGAGCACCTTCGTTTACTAATTAGTTATGTTTGTGTGAAAAAAATGCATTGCACTGTCAAGCTCTGAATTTCTGCTGCCTCAGGAATCCGGTGAGGTGCAGCCATCCAAGTGATCCTCAACCCCCCTGCCTCTTAATTGGAGCCTTAATGGGAGCGGAGGTCTTCTTAATGAGCTGATAAACCCCTTGAGAAATAAAGCACTGGGCCCTTGGACTCACAAAAGCCTGGGTCCCTAAAAACATCTTTTTTTCCACCTGAACTATGCACAAAACAACATGCCCACATTCACACACTGGAGAATAATTAGAGCCAATTCACACCCACACTAATGATCCTTGCTCTTATTCACACACAGTTTAGCAGGCTGTGTGTTTACTCAAAGACCTCACAGGGCGTTCCACTGCAACACTCATACCACTCTGCCAACAAAGGGGATATATTCTGCCGTGGCACTTAAGCAAGCTCTTTGAGGGACCATGGGATGAAATCAACAGCCCTAAAAATTAGACTTGCTCACAAGGACCAAAGAAAAAACATAAAAGTAGAGCAAGAGAGAGAGAAGACAGGGGTCAGTCAGAGGAGAGCAGTAAAAACTGCTAGACTGGACTCTTGTGTGTAGCCATTCTCTGTGCATGTGTGGTGCTTTAAAATAAAAGGTATCACTCCACCAGCGGGGGCCCCCAGCAACAAGAGTTAGGGCACTCCTGGGTTGCCGGCCTGGGACTGATTTAGGAGCGTGTTTGAAGTGCAGATTACAGATTTCTGCACCAAATCCCTCTAGGAGTATCCATGGCCCCTGCAATCTCTCTCAGGTTTCTTCTCAGGTCCAGCAATAGTGGTTTCACCCAGCCTAAGGTATTCTCGACAGGATTAGACATGGACCAAGGGTGTGTTGTGCACAAATGATTTTGTCATATACAACCATGCATATCATTATACTCTATATGCAGGAACATAAAGGCTAACTACAAGTGTAGCAGGCGGAAGCAGGAATTCTCAACATTCCCATAAAGGGGGATTCCAGCATGGAGGTGAGAGTCTTCACATGCTCTGCACACATACAAAGTCTTCTTCAATTATTACTCCAGGCTTTAACTGAGAGCTGCAGTGTCACCTGCGAGCACATGGGTGAGTTTGTGTGCCACTAGTCTGAGAGTAAACAGTGTGACTACCTGACACTGCTCTGCGTACCCATGTGAAACTCCTTACTGCAAAAACACACTAGTAGGCTGTTCTGAAATGACCTGGACAACAGAGCTATGCTGTACATGGGAAACTGCTAAGGAGAGGAGACCACTACACCAAGTCATAAATGGCTCCAACCCCCCACCACGCACACACACAATAGTTTGGATGATACCTATTAACCAGCAATGAGGAGTCTGAACGCAGACTAAGTTTTCCACCATCCGACTCTTACATTCTTGGACCTGCTGTCATGGAGCAGCAAACCTTTTTAGTCAAAATGGAAACATTTAGATCAAGACAAAAAAATTTAAAAAATGCTTCAGATTATAAATTTATGTTGGTGACTTTTTTTCCAAGGGTTTAAGAGGACTTGGAGTACTTTTAGTGCCTTCCGCCTGCTGCTTCAACATTGCTTCTGATACATGGTAAAAACTCACAAGATTTCCATCGTAAGTTAGCTGAACAGATTTTAAAAAGATCAAATTTTGTTGAGGTAATGATCAGAAGTTGTCCATACAACTGACCCTCTGGGAACTTGATTTCAGTGCTTTAACAGTGCCCACAAGAGGTCAGGTAATTATTAACCCAATTAATCATACAGTAGGTCATGCTATCAGTTTCACTTTTAGCATCAAGCATCTTCCATGCCAGGGTGAGCAAAGCATTGACATAGTGCAGTGTGAGATTTAGTCATGTTTATATCACAGGGGTGGGCGGTTCCAGTTCCTAAGGGCTGGTATCTTGCAGTTAGATGTGTCCTTGATCCAACACACCTGAATCAAGCAATTAGATGACTGAAAGGACTCGGAAGACATTGTCCGCATGCTGAGGTTGTAATTCAGCCATTTGATTCATGTGTTTTGGATCAAGGACAAATCTAAAAGTTGCAGGATACAGGCCCTCAGGAACTAGAATGGCCCAGCCCCGTTCGAATGGGTGACTTCTGCAATATTAGAGTCACAGTTGTATAGTTCTAAAGCAGCGGTGCTGCTTTGACACTAACATGGCAAAATTTGCAAACATGACTGGAATGAGCTTGGCAGCCTGACTTACCTCATGAAAGGTTTGTATATGATGCAGTATTAAGGTATAAGGCAAGGTGAACCTGGACTGTCTTTTTCAACGACAGGATTTACCATATGTCTGCATCCCAGCAAATGGACTAAAACTTAATCAGATTTTGAATACAAACTATTTAAAAACTTATAGATTTATGTAAGTTATTAGATTTTTCATCATACTGTTTTGAATAATTTAGTGAATGACATCCCATAAACAGCAATGGAGTAACTATCATAGGGTGACACAGCATTCCCCTTCCCCCACAGGTTGCTGCATATGGCTTTTGCGTGAAGCTGTAGGGCTAGTACACTTGTATCTTGCTTACAAGCTCAACTTCTTGGTAGTATTTTATATTAAGTTTTAAGTAGTGGAAATAATGTAATTCAAGACTTCATTAGTAGCAGAAAGTGTAACTGGTGATTTTCCTTTTGTATGAAAGGAAATTAGAGGATGCTCTATCAGTCTGATTATTAATTTTTCATCAAAATTATTTAACCATGAGAATCTGCTACCACCACTGTTTTTCTGTTGATTGATGCATTTGTAAGCTGAAATTGTGGAAGATACCGATTTTGAATGACTTTTTGAACCCAAAATAACATCTAAATTTTAAGGATTTGACCTGTCAATCATCTGGATGTATTGACATGTACTCAAAATGCTGATTGAGAGAATATTGGCCAGCTTCACTTCCAAACAGATTAACTGGTGCATCTCCAATGTAAGTAACTATCAAACATCTGCCAATGATGTTTCAGTCAAGCGTTTTTTTGATTCACATTTGCCTACGCTGGAACTCATTTTTAACAAGCCAAAGGAACAAAAAGAGGTTCCTAATATCAAATTGAAGTCATACTTTTTAAATTAACCCTTCTGTTTGATTTCTCCTTCCTTTCTCGTAACTGTCATGCCAATAATGGTCCATTGAGGCGAGAAAGAGAGCTGGGAAAAGGGGCTCTTGAGGACGAGTCCACAGAGGCAGGCCCCTGCTGGCTGCCAAACAATGAAATTTTGGAGAGTTGGAGCACTGGACTCCCATGAGGCCTGGAGTGAGGTGCCCACAGGGGGAGCAGTGGTACTGGATACGTCAGTTATTAAGTCAGTATTGTGGGTAGAAAGGGGAGAAAAGTCAAGGGAAAGCAGTAGTAATTGTGTGCAATTTTAAATTTTGAATTGCTATATCGGTGCAATTATACTTGCCTAGCTAAGGAGTTTCTGCAGCTTCAACCATCATCCTTTCATTCTCAGTCCACTACTGTTTTTCTTTACCACCTATTGATGAAACATTCATTGCTCAAGGTTTAGCGTTTCCTCTCTGCGTGTCAAAGAAAAATACAGTCCCTGGTTCGAGGCCCATGTTTAGTTACTAGTGCATCTGTCGCTCTGTTTGCACACGTGTCCACTCCCAGTTATTTTTGCAGTGAGAACTCATTGATTTAGGCAAAGTCCAACTTAGTCAAGTGTGCCTCTATGGTGTGTAGTAAAGACAAGGGAAAAAAATGTCCTACTTACTATAAGGGACAATAGGACTCAGCATTCTGTGGAGCTGGTCTCTGTAAGGAGGAATGATGTTTCATAAATGCCAGCTAAGGTTAGCGCCGGTCCGGTTGTGGTCCATCACTGGCATGAGTATGCACCGACAACACAACAACCCTGTGAGAGACAGGAGAAGGAAAAACAAAAAACAGAAAGAGATGAAGCAGAATTCCCTGCTACTACAAAATGCTTTAACAAATGTTACCCAACCAGATGAGTCCAAACACACCGAACCAGAGAATGATAGAGTTACAGACCAACCTGAGAACCCCATCAGTGTAACAAAACCAGAATTCACACTCACCCACTCACACACAGCCGGCCAAATTCAAACACACAAGGGCATTCATTACAGACCGGCATTAAGCTGATTGTGGAGCTGTGTCCAGTCTCTAAAGAGGGTTTTTTAGTCTCACAAAAAGACCCATGCATACCATTGCTTCATGCGCTGGGGCAATAAAGACTGCATTCTTGGGACAACAAATACTTTGAAGCTCCATATTCCAAATGCAGACAAAAGGTATTTCCTAATGAGTTTCACATGTCAGCTCATCTGATAAATAATATATCTGGGATTAAGTTTTATGACAGGATAGATTATACCTTTTAGAAGCGGAGAAAAAATACTTTGATCTACTTTAAAGGCTAAGTCAGCATATATTGTGTGAAATATTTGTTTTGCATTTTGTTAAAGCATAGGTTTAGTAAGCAGGTTACTATTTATGTTTTAATTGCTGAATTCTGTTATAAATCAAAAGAAGGCTGGCAATGTTTTGTTATCTTTGCATAGAAAAAAAATGCATTTTATACTAGAAATAGAAACAAGTAAAACATTTCTAAATATTAACTTCACATCCACATGGACAATTCTATAAATATACAGACCATTTATTTCCTACATTCCAAGAACTTTCTCAGACCACATTAAAAACATTGTAAAAAACATTTATTTACATTCCTTCATTCATATGAAGGCAATATTGTGCAATGACCACCTCAGCTCATCTCTAGACACCAACAGGCTTTACTCAGGCAACAACAAACCCCTCCACTTTGAACTGACAGCCAACTTTTACCACTCACAGCCCAGAATAACAGTCTGAGCTGCAGCGACAAACCACATCTTCCACTTCAAACAAACAGAGACGCTTGGCAGGAAGAAGATCCTATTTGCAAGGGAGAAGAACCGTCTAATGGTCAGTGACCAAAGAGAGGACAGAGCTGCTTCATAAGGGTTTGATTCAAACCACACAGCAGGAAGAGCAGCTGGCCATGACAGCAAATCAACATAGAGATGCAAAGAAGACAGGGCCTTACCTATTCAAGCCTGCATGTCCTCCATCAGATCTGAAAACACTAGGATAATCCCTGGAGCTGACCGGACTAGAGTGTGCACTGCTATGCTTTTTTTTCCACATATGGGACACAACTCTGCTCTTTCCCTCCCTCCCTCCCTCCCTATCTCTCTCCCACTCTCTCTCTCTCTCTCTCTCTCTCTCTGCTTCTCTCTGGCCAGTGACAACAGAGGTAGCACTCAGCTCCCATCCCCCATAGATCTCCCATCCCCCTCCCCTTCTTCTCTCTCTTTATGCTAAAAGTATTTAAGTAGGAAGAGGGAGAGAGAAGGAGGGGAGGGCAGCAAGGAGGGTGTGTACTGACCAATCATTTTCAGATGGAGAGAGAGGAGGGCACGGTACACTGAAGTGTTGACTGGTTTTTGGGTTGATAATGCATATTTGTGGATGAGATTGAAATATTAACAGATCTCTGTGGAAACTTTTATCTCTTTACAAAAACTAATTGAAGTTTCAAGTCTTCAGAGTTGAAAGTAATAACCATGCAAAACAAAGAATGTCACAACTCCAGTTGGCTAATGTTGTTAGTCTGTCTGGCAGCTTTAAAGATGAATTTAAAGATTCCACACATTTTAGGCAAGACAATAACAGATGAAAAACAAGAAAAGGGGGTTTGGCAAGCAGGACACAGTTTGTAGGTGCAGATAAACAGCTGCTTAAAACACACATGGGCCTGTCAGGTTTGGTGTAGAAGGGTCTGAGTGCAAGCACAATGAGCATGCTGCATGAAAGAAAATGGTTGAGAGTTCAGCAAGGAATGGTTAAAACAGCGAGGCAAATGTTGCATCTCATTTGTACTCAGAAGCCTGAATTTAATTTGGAACACACCCATTCCATTATTCCCTAAACTTGTATTTGAGAAACTGGACTGACAAGATCTCAAAGGAAAATGAGTTCCAGTTTTCAGTTTGTGGACTGTCATATTCTACATGGATACTACGACAGCCCCCATTACAGCCATTGCAATGACGAAAGCAAGGCTCTGCACATATACACACCATTGAAACATTTCAATCATTCCACCTGAATGACTGACTGCCTCATACAATAAAAAAAATGATAAATAATAAAAAAAAAACTACAAGCACTGAAAGTTGGAAAGTTTTACTACTTTTGACGCTATTAGCAAACATCTTGGGCATCTTGGAAGTAAGGTACCATACTGTTGCATGGACTTCCCGTCTAGTAATTCTACCTTTCAGAGGCCTTCCAGGTAAAATCTACAACTTAGAAATTCAAAATTTCAGAGGAGAAATGGAATGCATCAAAAGACCATATTCAACGTCAACATTCTGCCTTCTCAATGTTAATGTTTTAGCAGTGCTTTCTTAGTAATATGACTCCCTCAGTCTTTTATGTATCATTTTTACTGATCATAGA
The DNA here is from genome assembly GCF_000732505.1 of Cyprinodon variegatus. Lineage (NCBI taxonomy): Eukaryota > Metazoa > Chordata > Actinopteri > Cyprinodontiformes > Cyprinodontidae > Cyprinodon > Cyprinodon variegatus. The sequence continues at coordinate 326,620 of NW_015150979.1, read as the reverse complement.
CAGATGTGTTTCTACAATGTGGAGAAAGTTAAGTATAGAACTGCCCCAAACAACAGATCAGAAAGGTAAATCAGGCAGCAGAATAACAAATTATAGTATGTAGTGTTTTTACTCTATATTCAGTTGACCTCTAAATGTTGCAGCAGACTGAGCAGACAGTAAATAACATTAATATAATATAGCTTCTTTACCCACCAGAAGTCTCACTTTAGCATTAATTATAAATGTGTTGGTTAGCATGCTTGTTTTCTATCAGTTACGTAACTTAAGATGGTCAGAGTGGTAAGAAATGATATTCAAGATTCAGGTAAGAGCAACATTAGACTTAGACTCAACTTAATTTATCCCTCGGGATTACTCCTTCAGGGAAATTCTGGTTCAAGTAGCTTAGATAGAGTACAAAGGGCAGAGTTAAAGCAAGATGCCATTAGAGACAAAAATACAACAGACAATATAAAAAGAGTGCATATAGTGTTGAACAAAAGAGCATAAGAATAGTTGTAATGTCCTGAAATATGTTTCCTTCACTGAAAAAATACTGCAACCGCTTTTGGCATTTACTTTAATGCAATTATTTTATGTCCTACCCTGCTAAAATGAAACAACTGTGTTAAAGTAACTAAATATAATTAAGTAAATGCCCAAAACAGTTGCATTATGTTTTTCAGTGTTTTGATATAAAAATATCTGCACAGTAGAGAGCTAAGGAAAGACTACACATTAGTTGACTTGGATTATTGAACAGTGAGTGAGAAGACTATTGCACATGAGTAATAATAGGTAATGTTTTGCACAAAATATCCAAGAAGGGTGTGTTGACTGTTGTACAGCTTAATGGCTTGAGGAGCGAATGAGTTCAGCAGTCTGTTGGTCCTGCATTTAGGGAGGAGCAACCTCTCACTGAATATGCTCCTTCGAGTGGTACAGTGTGCAGAGGGTGGCTTGCACTGTCCATAATGTCCAGCATTTTAAGTGTCCTTGTCTCTGCCACTTTCCCCAGAGAGTTCAGTTTCTTGCCAAACACAGAGCCCACTCACCTGAACGGTTTGTCCAGTCTGGAGGTGTGCTTCTTGGATGTGCTGCTCCCCCAGCACACCACAGCGTAGAAAAAGACACAGGCAACTACAGACTGGTAGAACATCTCCAACAGCTTATTACAAATTGTTGACGGACCTCAGTCTCCTCAGGAAGCACATCCAGCTCTGTGTGTTCCTGTCCAGGTGGTTGGTTTTACTTCAAAATATTCCTGTTCAAGTAAAACTAAATATATGATACAGTAATATTACTAACTAATGTATTTTAACATTCATTATCTAAAGGAGTAAATGTCTCTATTACACAAAAATAAAATAGGTTTTTTTTTTATGTTTAGTTTAAAGAAAAAAATAAATAAAATAAGTGGGTTAGACTTAAAACCAGAAAATTTATACTGGCTTAGTAACAAAGCAGCAATTATCACAAGTGCCAAAGACTGCTTGGATACAACATTTTATAAAACCGTTATATTTTAGTTACTTTCTGAATGCTAATTTTGCTCCAACTGATGCCAAAGTTGGAAACAATTTTTTGATGATTAATTAAAAATATAGGAAATATCTAAATGAAGCCTGATCACAACCGATATCACCACCACAGCATTCATTTACAAAATACTACTTGTGCTATTTTTAATATTTTGCAATCCTAGTTTTCCAAGGGAAGAATTGTTTGAGCTTTGAGTGATTATTTAACAATGAATTTCAGGAGTTATACATCTCTTTACCCACATATAAAAAGCAAAGGTGAAGAGAAGTTACAAATATTTACCCCAGACAAAGATATGTGGAGTCAAACCTGTCTGACAGTCTGTTTTGCACCTGCCTGTGTGTGTACATTTTTAGCCTCTGCTTTCAAAGTCCATTTCAGTGAGGCCTCACAAACAAATGCACACAAATGTCACTTTGAACACAAAATCAGTAACTTATACTAACCGGTGTTACTCAGACAACAATATCAGTTTCACAATATCCTATTAAAGCCATGTCATTATCTCTGCATACAGGAAAATAAAATGGAGGTCAGATACAATAAAACACAAAGGCAGATCCCTCTCCCTCTATAAATTTTAGGCAAGCCTTTTGACCCAGTGATGACTTTTTCTCTCGTATGTAATTACTCTACCCTATCATAAAACATCCTGTGATCATTCATCTACAGAAATGAAATTAGGCGAAAACCCTGCAGAGTTTTTGTCATCACAAAGGCATGGCTAGCCTTTATGTCTCTTGAATTCACTGAAGATTTTCAGTGGGTTTCAGGCCTGCCTCATGGCTCAGCCTCAACTCCTCTGCTCTCCAATTTGGATGCCTTTAGCCTACCTAGATTATTTTCTTAATGAAGGAACATACTTACCGAGGTCACTCAGACTAATCACCACGATATAAGTATGATTAATGTTGGTATAAGGTATAAACGTCACATGAATTACAACATGCAAAATGTACATTTTAATGTTTTGAAAAGAGACAGTTAAGATCTGGCTTGCAGTAGAGCATTGACAAAATGTGTGTTTCCCTCAATCTCACTCAAAGTATTGTATTGTATTGTATTGTAGGTGCATAGATTTTGTGACTTTTCTTAAACTGTGTTGATTACCAGGTTATAAAAGATTCCACTCTCCTTACCCCAAACTGCACTGTGGAACGAAGCCAAGAGGCACACAAAAAGGAGATCAACATCTTCTTAACCAACTTAAGAATCTAATCTACAATCATGTTTTTTATTTCATTAACTGCAAACAGGGGAAGAAAGATTCTAAACTTCACAGCAAATTCATATTTATTATGAGGAAACTAAATTATCATAAAGCTTAATGACAGTACCGGTAATAACAAAAATGAAAGCTATATGCATTTAAGGCTCATTAAGGATCATTTGTGTCTGGACCAATCAAGGTCCTATACCGGCAGTTACTGACGAAGTTGTAAGCTGGACATCAGCTGTAAGGCAGCTTTTAAAGAGCAGAATAAAGATGCTGATGTTTTCTGTCTAAAAGGATCAACACTGATGCAGAACTGCAGCACTTGATGTGAATTAGACAAGCTGAGTAATAAACATATGCTGTGATCATTTATTTTACAATTAAAGGTTATGTGTAAGAAAACAGCTAAATTATCTGTGTGGGCCAACATGGTCCACAGACTATAAATCTGCAATATGGTCACATGGTTATTGTTTTAAAATCTAACAATTCGTCTTAGTAAAGAGCATGTTTGCATGATATACAAGGAGAGAAAAATAATCAATTAATTGCAATTCTTCTAAATGTTTCCTTTCAGTTTAAATAAAAACGCCAACAGCAACAACAAAATCAATCATTTGGAATAATATGTTATGTGCTCTAGTTGAGTTAGTCTGTGTTAATGATTTGATGGGTTTTTGAAACAACAAAAGAAGACACACTACTGAGTCACTCTAGGTATTTAGAGGGACTGGGACAGTGCACCATTATGGATATAAAGTTAACTTTACAATTATAAATTATAAGAAGATCTGTTCTACTTAGTATTGAATATATAATTACTGTATATCTTCTTTTTTTTTTACAATAGCATATAGAAAAAAATGTACAAAAACTTTTTTGGTTGATGAAGGCCTATTTGCCATCACCCTAATCTTTAGCCGATTCATTTCTCAGATTTCTTTTTGACCACAAATAAATTATCTAAAAGGAAAAACTGCTACTTTTTCACTTTTTTTGTACAAGTAAGAGGTAGTTTTTTGGTTGCAATGAAATTGGTATATCTTGGAATGCAAACACCTTTTCCACATCACACATTTAATATGGGCAAAAACACACATCACTACATGCAAAAAAGCATGAAAAAATAGACAGGAGAGTGTAGGAGGATGGCGTGTTTTTATTGAGCTTTCCAGTGAATAGCCTGTTTCATGTCTGATTTTATTTGCATCTTTATTTTATGGAAACATGGCAATGGCAGAATTGTGTTTTTTTTTTTTTACCTTATCAACAAAGATTTGCACAGATTTTTTTGTTTAACCAAATCTTGGCTACTGGTAATTGGAGAGAAGACCACACCACACAGGAGCAGATGCTTCAAAATAAAAAGTACAAAGAAAACACTGATTAGTCAGAACATGTTTCTGACAGGTTCAGAAACAACCAAAAAGTTTAAATAAAAGCTGCAACCCTAGCAAAACACAAATGCAAAAGATAAGATTACATTTTGTTGACATGCAGTATGGAATATTCTACTCGGGCGTATGAATCTTAAGTGATTTTGGTTGTTTTCCCTGAAGCAAACAGCATGTGGGAGTGGCTGCAGTTTTTGCAGTGATTGGTAATTATTAGACCACAGACTTTGTGACTGACAAAGCTCAGGCAGCTTTAGTTGATCTCTGTTTCTCTGCCCCCTGTCAGACTAGTTTTTAATTACGCAAACTTGTTTTTCTTCAGTTATCTCTCCAAATAACTTCAGTTGTAACCGTCAGTGTTTGGGTTGGGTTGAAAACTGTAAAAACAAGACAGAAAATGAAGAATTATGCTGGACTGTTTTTTTTTGTTTGTTTGTTTTTTTTGCTGGATCTACTTTTCCTTATTATGTCCCTGAATGTTTGTTGTTTTTTATTGTGTTTATTTTTTGCTAATCATCTACGTGACATACAGATTTGTAGGTCAAAAACAATAATTTCAAAAAGTGCATCATAACAACTGTTTATTGATACTCAGCAACACCTGAGGCAAATTCACTAAAGGCAGGCACTAGACTAAAAATTGTACATTTATATTGGAAAAATGCAGCCCTTGATACATCTGTTAAGGGTTTAGGATGAAACAGAAATTTTCAATACTTTAATGTATCAAATACAACATGTATATTTGTTTAATTTAGGTTAGGCAGCATAATCTTGATTCTTCTCCAGCATACATACATTTGACATGTCCTAAAGCAATCATCTTTGTCCTCCTTTTTGCTGATTTTAATCAGGTCATCCTGGAGTATGTATAGACATTATGAGCTATATAAATTATTTTTGATTCATTAAAATTGTATTTGATTTTAATCCTGCCAGTGAAGATTGTTGAAATCTAATTAAAAGGCTATTCATCGAAATGTTTGTTTACGAGTATGCACATTAAGCAACCATTATAACTTTTTCATTTTAAAACACCAGTTCAACTGTTCAACTCCCATTCAGGTCATGGCTGTTCACACTAAGCCTGATACTGTTGGAGCTTTCTTTCTGTTAAAGGGATGTTTTTCTCTCCAGTTGCACTACATGCATGTTATGTATGAAGGATTGCTGCAAAATGCAAGTAATTGTCCATTGTCTGTAAATGGTTATGAGAGTAGTGAATTCTGTTGAGGTCAGTGGTTTCATAAGGTACAACATTTGAAGCTATTTTAATGATAAACTTTATTGCACAGCTCAGATCAGCTGGAATGCATGTACCGGTAATTAAGTTAGAATCTGTCTGCAGGGTTGAACTGAATCAAACTTTTTAAACCAAATTTATTGTAAGTTGTTGCTATACAGATAAACTGAAGTGCACTAAATTAAACCTCATTAAATACACAAAAAATTAAAACTTGCAAATGGTGCTTTGACAGTAGTGATTAGTATCACTTAAGAGAGGATAAAAAAAAATGTTTTTATTTATTTATCACTCTCAAAATAAAGAAAACAAAAAGTGTGAGGAGGACGATTTCTAAGACTAACTAATATTACACCAGCAAATATTTGAATGTTCCAGCCATGTTTTGATTATATTTTAGTTTCATATTCTGTCTCTTAACTCCCAGCTGTCAGTCTGTTTATAGCGCCACATTCAGTCTCAAATAGCACAGCCATCTCCTCTTGTTACATGGAGACAGTTCTACAGTTCCACTTCTTCTCATTTGTGCAGCTGCACAGGGATACAACTGACAGCAACACAGTTCATCTCCACAAAGTTTAGCACACTCAGTCAGTCACCTTGCTGCAAACAAACAGATACTTTCATTGTTAAGGGCAACTGATGTTGTTATTTTATGGTAACAAGTAACAAAATTAAGCTAATAAGAATATTTTTTTCACTATATTTAGGTTTTCCGCACAGATTTGACTGTAATTTTGCAAACTCATAGCTAACCTGCTGTTTTACACATAATTCTCTGAGACATTTTGCTCACAATTCCTCTTTTTGTTCGTTACATGTTTTGTTCAAACCTTGGTATTTTTATATTTTAATGGAGTTAATAGCACACAGAAAAATATAGGAATATTTTAAAGCAAGATCTAATTACTATTAACTATTAAGTTAGTTATTCTAAAAACCCTTGGCATATGAAGTCTAATTGCAATGTGACATTAAGCTGGAGCTAAATTGGGAACCACTATAGTGGTCAGTGACATAAGTCAAATTAGAATGTGAGGCAATAAACCAATGAGGGAAACACCACAACTCAGAAGTGTGGAAACAAAATTTAACACACCCAGCCAGTCTCAGCTCACGACCACAATTAGACTACTTCATGTTTTTCCTAATATGGGATCCTCAAAAGGTTTGCTAATGGTGTCTCTTAGGAGGGTTAGGTGAGGGTACGGTTGAGTAGGGATGTTGAAAGCAGACAACTGGCGCTCTCTCTATCACTCTATTGCCTTGTTAGTGCTGAGGCAGCAATGTGTGGACACTGGCTGCATGCTGAGCCTAGCACTACTGCAGCACAAAGGCTTTAGGGCCTCGGGAATCAAAAATGAGCCAAAAACTGTGAAGCCAAAGACAGAAAATAGTTTGACGGAGGCCAATGCTAGCACAGAGCTTCTTCCCTACATCAAAGATTAGCAGAGCATTTTGGCATGTTCCCGATCAGCGTAGAATGAGAAACTATATATATAAATTTATATACCTTTGACATTTCAGATCCCCCGAAGACTAAAAAGGGATTTGTTGAATGAATCCTTGGACACAGTTTCAGGCTTGAATAGGTAACATTAAATAGAGAAATATTAAAGATAAAAAAAAGAGCGATAAAGGCTAAAATAAATCATGAATGGATAATTAAGACTAGTATTTTATTAAAGTAGTGAGTTGGGTTTTAATGGGGTTTGTTTAAATGTTCAGAGCAGCATGGTGATAAGCTACTTAAAGAAAACTGCTGTTAAAATACCAGCTTTGTATAATTTAAGAAATTATACCATCATAATTCACGGTTGAATGATTTCTGACAAAAAGTTCCTGTACTGTCTAAAATCCAGCTTAAATTGTGGCCCTGAGCCTGTAAAGGTGTGTTTGTCACATAAGCTGATTAAAATCTTACATACAGTAAAACAGATTGAAGGTAGTATCATGCTATTGAGCTACCTATCTTGAACCAGAACGGCGAGCTTGGTGTTGAGTTGTAAATAATACTGACTACTGAGCAAAAACCTCAGAGGTATTGTGGAGGATTTTTTTAAAAAACCGCCCTCTCCACTTTAAAAAAAAAAATGCATGTGAGAGAGCATGTACGAGCCCATTTCTCCTGCCTACCCTGTTTAAAATATGCTGTTCTCATAGCTCATACAATCTTACTGTGTCTATACAGCACGGACAATATATGGACGTTATAGCAAACTTAACTGACCGTTCAGGCAGATGATCGCTGCTTTTTGCTCCCTTGGTAGTGTAACTCCTCCTCCACTGCACGGTGCCTGCGCCATCTTTGTTATTAGTCGCCGCTGCCGGGTAACACCTATGGCGACAGCGGGCCGCTGTGACAGCAAATCTATGTATCTTTAACATTAAAACAAATCCCTACATTCATCAAAAATGTGTAAACATATCTGTAATCCATAGCTATTAATCTATAACTGATAACCAGAGGGAGAACTTCTTTTAGTTTTTTATATGCAGCATTAATCATTATAGGGCTGAGAGTACAGTTCCGCTGTAGATGTAGATCTTATATCGAGTTGTTAAAAGCAAAACATTTATGAGCTTATATTCAGTAGCTTGTAAAATAAGATATGTGCAAACCATTTAACAGAGAATCAGCTACTGGATGCTGGATGCCTCTCTGATGTAATATCAAAGCAGAGAACTACATCCCTATAAAGTTTTTAGAAGGAAAAAAATGTTGGACATAAGAATACCCAAAACTGTTGGTCATAGAGAATGTTTTACATTACAGCCTTTTTAAATAAATGACTAATAAACAGTTAACTATATTTAATTTTGTTGCTTATAAAAGACAATGAAATATTTCAACCGAAAGAAAAATGAAAAACCGACTAAAAGAAACATGTAATGATTCATATGTGTCCGCAAACATAAATGAACAATGTCCATGTGGTTAGTGTGGTCTAGTGCTGATAATCAGTTCCAGGTGCTACAAGAATGGTAATATCATTTTATTAGTCCTTTGTGGCTTTGGCGTAGATTAAGACAGACAAGAAACTCTACCCGCCACTTAGTGAACCAAAGGAGGACTGGGTAATCTATGGAGGAAGGGACAAAGTGAGTGTGTGTGTGTGAGAAAGAGTTGGATGGAGAAGGAGGGGAAGGGGGTCCAGGGGATTATTAGTGGGAGGTTCAGCTGTTTATTATTCCAATTCTATCTCTAACAGCTGAAAATTGGAGAATTAGGCAGCAGCCCGGAGCAAACTGGAGATCAATGCAGGAGGGGTTAAGCTCTGTGGCATGGCTGCTCTTACTGACATCGCTCATAGATACTGACGCAGCGCAAGAACACCACAGAGGTCACTCAGAAAACTTAACAGACACATCAGATTTACCGCTCTGAAGTGATAAGACACTCAAAGACTTCCCATGTTGATGAATAACTTCGCACTACAATGAGTAGTTTCAAAACCACAAAACAACCTAAGTGCTTAACACTTTAAAGCCTAAAAAGTAAAGCAACCTTACATGAAAACATATAAACATAATTTACAAACCTTTCCTTTCATAGTACATATTGTAACTTTAACTAAAGAGGAAGGTGTAAGAAGATAACTTACTTTTAAAACTCAATTCAGACCATGAAGCAACTGGTAAAGAAAATTGTAATCTAGCTAGGACCATATATGTTGTTAATCTGTATAGGGACATATGACACTAAAGTGGGAAACCTGACCTTTAAACACCATGTCGGCATGCAGTCTGGTGGTATGGAAAAAGAACTTTGGACATAGGGAGGTCAGAACGTTGAATATAGATTGGCCTGAACTTCTGGCTTTTTAAGATCGGAGTCAGGGACAGATTACCAAAGAAACCGCTCTAAATTTACTGAGTTTGCACTCATACATCAGCTTTTTAATTCATAACTAGATTTTGTGGAACAGACTAAAATTATGTATTGAATAAAGATGGTGAGAGATATATGCTTTATGATGGGTGGAATATATTGAAGTTCTTGGTGTATTCATGTGAAGTCATTGAGTATCCATAGTTTAATTTGTAGAATATTATAGATATATTTTAATTTAAGAAGGAACTCCTTGCATGGAATATGAGATTATGAGTAAGAGACTTTACCAATAATTATTAATTAATATCTCTATAAGACATGTAAGCGGTACCTTTTTTATGATGTCCGACAAGTCAGGTGAGACAAATCCCAAATGATGAACACAAGGCCTTGCTTAATGCTAAAAACTTGAACCTAATGCTATAAATCTCTGATATTATTTGGAAAATGCTTGCTTTATGGAAGGCAGGAATTTATTGACAATGACAATTTGAAGTTTAAACTGTATTAATGGCATGAATATTTTAAACATCCTTCAACTGATTTTATTTTTATCAAAACTGAACAATTGACCTGTTTAGTTGAAAGAAAACTACTTTAGGCATCCTGTTAGTCAAGAATGACAAGAAAAATACGCTTTCTTCTCAAACTGAGGAGGAGAAATAGACTGATTTTTAATCTTTATAACTACAAAAAAAAAAGAAAGAAAAGCATTTGAATGCAACTGGATGAAATGTGGCATAAATTACCTGAGCAGAGCAGCAACAATTAGACACAACCTAAGATAAGCTGAGAAACCAACAAAGCCTACAAACTTTACTGTCTTAATTATTATCAGCATAATGCAGTAGTTGTGTTAACTTAATCTGTGGTTACAAGGAAAAGTTTAAAGCATAATTTTTCCAAAACAATAGCATCTTAAAACAACGTATTTAACAAGGAAATTTTTTCTTTTGTTCGTTCAAATGACCATTTTTTTATGAAAGAGTAATGTCAAAAATATTATTACATATTGCAGTGGACTGTATGTGTATATGTCTACAGAAATACACTCTTGATGTGTTAATGACCAAATTAATCTTGATAGATGAGACTGTTTGGCGATCAGAAGAAGTTTTATAAATTATTACTCTGGTAAATTGTGCATATAGCTGTATGATTTTGCGGAAAAATGTTACATGATATAATGGTTGTTGAATTCAATGAAATCATAGAACGTTTTATCAGATGTGTTTTCTTTTGCTATTGATCAGATATCATACTGTACTGTTATATTTTAATTATTCAGCTCTTATTATGCTGCTAGAGTTCCCCTCACTATCCTAGACTCATTCCACATTCTGTAAGGTGCCTTGCGGTAACATGTTATAAATTGGCACTACATACATAAACTGGATTGAATTAGCTAGAAATGTGTGGCTTCCATGGCTGCATGTGTATATAGTTTGGTGTGAAGAAACTTGGCTGGCTTGCACAAAGTCTTGACTTCAACATTACAGAAAAACTTAGGAATAATAAAATATAAAAAACACTTTTATTTTTAACTTGTTTATCTGTTAAACCGGTGATACCGCAAGAACGTCAATAAATATCAAAAAGTTTTTAAACATTATTTTAATGATTGCATGCTACTAAGAAGTACAAATGTGCTAATTAACATGGCTGGTTTAATGAAGAAGCCTGTTTGCTAAAGAGTACGTTTTATTTTTAGAGCAGGATATTAAGTATCCAGCAATGTGGTGGTAAAGATTTACAACCATGAAGCCTGATTAATTTTTAAGTACCTTATAGTCCTTCATTTATATTACCTTATACAATTATCATACCAGAAAATATTGGGATAAAAGTTAACATCCATTTTTCCTGATCTTAGTTGAGATGTTTGATTGGATAAAACTAAACGCTAGAATAGGAAGAAAGGTAAGGCGTCTCCCCTACAAAGAGCCGAATTGCACACAAACACACACAACTTCCAAAGAGAGAGGAACTGTCGTTGAAATTATATGGTTCGAAACAGACAGAAGGTAACTCGATTTTCTATAAGCTCTTGCTATTTTAGTTTTGTAATGAGTCTTTTTCTACTAAGATCTAGCTGACAGCAGCAGCCCTATAGGAACAGGAATTAGTTTCCCCGTGATGTGATTGTCACAGACTCCAATGGTTCTTGTTGGTCCATTGGTCCCTCTATTTTCTCCTCCATCAACAGAGGTTGGGAGGGAGCTAATGGCTATTCTCTACTACTTATTAAACCTTTTCTCCAGGGGCTCACTCGTGCCCAGTGTTTGGGGAAACGGGGGCAATGGAGCGGGGCACGGCTCACCAGGGTGTCTTTTTTTGAACCGTCCAGCCTGCAGGAGAAGACCTGGATAAAGAAGGAGTCCTGTTAAAGCTGCCTGTTGTCCACCTAATCCAAGCTATGTTCCCAGCTCCTTTGACAGCACAAAATTTAAACAAAGGTCTTTTTTAAGTCTAGGTCTCTTCATGAACACACTGAAGAAGACACTTGAGGAATTAAATAAATGCTACAGGAAGAAACCATTACTTCTTGACTGCTATAAGTTATTATCCTAAATGACACAGCTATGTGTAAAAAAGAAATAAAACAAAATGAAAATGATTTGCTCAAATTTTAATGAATGCAGTGAGCAGTGGCTCTGAATAAGAAATTCTATTAGACCAAAATTAAAAACGGTTCTCAGTATGAGCTCAAATAAAAATACTGTCTTGTCTTCCTTAAGTTCAGCTTTTCTCACCTCGCTTTTACTCTTCCTCTGAATATAGTTGCTGACCAACAGAAAAGAAATATGAATGCCTCTATTTCAGGTGCCAATGACCCCCCCACCCTCAATCTTTTCTCTCATCTTCTTCAATCCAGATATTGCATTAAACTTGTAATAGCATACAACCCTGCAAGGCACAATTCTCATTCAGGTGGGCCATGTTATATGAATGAGTTTGGTGAAATTCCAATATTTATGCACATACATTCCCATTCCAAGCACTTCTCATCATTTCATCTATTTTAGCGCAAAGAGACGAGCAGCTGTCTTTTGATAAATCAAATTATATTGAGGTATACACAAATGCCGCCATGTGGAAGCAGTCCTAACCATAACCAGAATGCATACCGACGCATTGCAATGACTCCATTCAAGCTAGAATTACACCATATAGCATTTCTGCCTAAGCAATTGCTAAAAGCAGCACATGCCCAATGATTAAATAGATCCTTCTGCTACTTATCACAAATAATAAAGCCAAAGGCATAATTGTAACTGTTTAATATCTCATGTAAAGCAGATACGAGAGCTTTAGTTTTTAATGATTATTTAGGTTTTATTATTTAAAAATAAAATAAAAGTGACTCACAATATAAAAAACAGATTTTTACAAACAGACTGCATTTAAATAATATGAATCTGACAAACTAAATTTTTGCATATTAAACTTACATTGTGTTTAGTAGTAATCTCCAAGTTTTAAGTTAAAAATCATCAAATCATCACACCTTATGAGTTATGCACTGAGAAATCAGCTGATAACCAGATTGGAATGATTGTCAGCCTGACAAGCCAGCCAGAAACTGCATTTTCTACATGTTGCTACAGAGTGATAAGGCAAGGGATGTTGAAGGCTTCTGCTCCAAAAAAAAACTGAATATTTAAAGATCACCTCTCATAGAAATTTCAGTTTAATTTGCATTCTCAAATGAATACCAACATATAATACTGTTTCCATTATGTTAGCCATGCTACAATGCATACTACAACTTTTATATGACATTACACCAATACAGTTGGTTATTAAAGGTTCAGTGGTGGATCTTTACAAAAAAAAAAAAAGCCAATTAGGACTGCCACTTATTTTGATGATCCACCTGGAAAAAGAACATCCTCCACTATACCTTTAAGTGTAAGGATAAATTTAACTGATAACATTTTAAACATTAAAAAGTTTCCACATTTTGTTAAATATAATTGTTAAACTGTATTTTTGAACCACAGTAACAATTTATCATGCTTAAAAGCATTAATTATAGACCACACACCATTTTCGATCAATAGTAAAAGAGAGGCCAATTCAGCTAAAATATCCCAAAAATGAAATATTTTATGAGACAAGTAAATATATTTCCTTTCTTTTCCTTTTCCATTCTATCCTTTCAAAAGACAAATTATATTTAATGAGGTTTTTTCACTTCTAAATATAAAGCAGAATAAGAGGCAGCATACTGCGGCAGTGTTTAGCCAGCTGGCTGCCCAGCTGAAGGTACATTTGTTTGGAAGGTCACCTGTCAAAGTATGAACAAGGCTGTCTCCGTTAGGCATCCCCAAGAGGTCTTCAGGGAAGACAGGCTCTGAAGGACACTTCCCTCCCCTGCTCTGCTCTAATTCAATAGTTCTGACAGGAGTAGTGGTGTCTCAGTGTCTGCCATCACAGTAATCTCTGTGTAATTGAGTTCCCAATCAGCTATCTATCAATAATGCATCTGCTTCCACGAGTGAAAAGAAGATAACTTTACTCCAGGCTACCACATGGAGGAAGAAGACAGTTCTGGTGCAACAGCCAGCATGAAGATGAATGATGGCTTGCATGGAAAAAAGCTCTGAATACAAAATAATAATAATGAAGTCCGTACTGTTTTTGAAAATATTCTTATAAAATGTCTAAAAACAAAAACAGAAAACATAGAAACACCTTTAAAGATGAAAAGATTTCATTTCCATAAACACAACCTTCACATGTTCCTAGTATGCCAACTTAGAAACCATAGTCCACTTAGGTTAAATGTTAATGCTTCTGATAGTCTTACAGGTTCATTTATAAAGCCTTGTTAAATGTCTCTCATAGTTTATTGTAAATTACCACATTCCTTCTTAACAGTGTTATCTAAATTCATAAATAATAAAATGTATGTGTTATTAGACCTGAGATGGATGTAGTGCTTTGATGGAATGCTTGGTAGAATAAAAATGGTAATTTCTTTAAATTATCTATTCCTCTAAGGGTATGAAATCCCAAATAACTCATGATGATCTACTGCTCCCCACATCTTGGTTACATCACGTTGGTTGGATCCCTTAGTGCTGTCCCTTTACCCTTGGTACTTCCAGATTAATAGCTCATTTAAGTCACCATTACATTATAATAGCCTGTTCAACCAGTGGATACTGTGCACTCCCCAGAAAATAGATCACATCTTTGAAGCATTAATCACCATCAATGAGGGACTGTTTGTAATCTGTCAGAGATTAAAAGCTTCAATAAAGGTTTTTATTGAATAAGGAAAAAATAACACAATATGTGTAAATATTCCTTTTAACTTATATTATATAGGATATTAAAAAATATTGTTGGTAAACATGGAAACAAAATTGCCTAAAAGTAGAACAAGCAGTGCATATCTTTTTACACACTGTACACACAGAGGTATGGCTAAAATTAAGCCCCAAAAAAAATCCTTTCAACCTGGAGAGACTCACATATAGAAAAGTTGCAATTAGAAAATATTCAATTTATTTATACAGGTGACATAATCAGATATAGAAGCAGATAAAGACATAAACAAAATAAGATCTTTGGAGTGGTCTTCCCCTGGTGTCCAGACACTAGTTGTGGAATAAGCCAGAGGGTGTGTGGGACTGAGAACAGTCTGAGAATACGGGATGAGATCGGGTGGTGGTGGCTGATAGTTTACTTGCGTGCAGGAGAGAGAAGCTATGCCAGGAGCTAAATGAAGGGGATCTTGCAAGATGTTTGGCTTCGGAGAAGGTGTAGCCCCAAGTTGATTGGCTGGAGCTGAACGAGGGAGATCGCAGGTGGTGAAGCTAATAACAGTCTTCCAGATTCAAGTTACTCTTAAAGGTTTGGAGGACGACCTTTTATTTCCGGGTGGATCATCTAAATAAGTGGGCCTCCTAATTGTTAATTATTCTGGTTATATGTTTACGTAAGTCTGTCCAATGTGCTTGTCCCGTTAGTTGTCTTTTTTTTTGGCGCATGCACATTTTTAGCTGCATATCTGTGGTGAGCTACGGTTTCAGACAGTCTGTAAACATCACCTTTCCCTCCGCAGTTCTTTGAAAATGGCTGAGGGTCATAAGAGAAAAAGAGTCTACGAAGTGTATAAGAAGAAATGATAGGCGTCAGAAGAGGCAGATATATCCCAGAATGCTTTGCGCGGAGAAGTCTCCTCGTACGGATTAGCGGACCGCGATCTGGATCCAGACCCACCTGTCAATCCAGGATTTTCTGAGAATCTTAACCGCTTCAAAACATTAATATTATTTTCAATCAAATGACACGGGTTAGTAAATTCAAATGCTGCTTTATACTTTAATCTCGATGGACTATGAATGATTTTGGGCTTAACTTTATTTCATTTTCATCTGGTGGTCTGAGCTGATGTTTGCAGTTGGAAAGTTGGGCCAAAAGTCAAAGCCTAACAGAGCTGCTTGGTCAAGCATTTTCGGCAAACACGTTCTGGGCAGCATAATAGCATGACAGCTCAAGTTCAGGACAACTCTGTGAGTTTTAGTCATGGAAACAACACAGGACTGGTTCACACCACCATACACAAGAACACACATCCCAGCTGGAGGTTAATTCAATCCCTGTGCCTTCCACTCTGAGGCTGATGTCAGGCTCAGGTCTGCAGCGTGACATTGTGAGCAAGAAGTAATTACATTTTGGTCCAATTCGGCAACTCAGCGTCTATTCAGAGGGTGTTGTGAGTGAACCCCCTTCCTCCCACATAATACCATCACCAGTGGAATGTCCACCCCTGGACATAAGGCTGTAGACAAATAACTACACTGACTTGAATAAATATATTTTAGCATATTTTTAGCAGAACCGTTTAAGATGTTTCTACAAAAGCTAAATGAGTCCAGAAAATCTTGCTTGGTTAGTCTGTGTATTACATCAAAAGCATAAACAACATGACCAGTCTTTATTGAGAGTAAATAATCTTAATACTTTTTATATTTTGCATAGTGGGCCATAATTGAACAATCTGCAGTACAGTCTATTCAAAGCCACAAAGAGGTTTTTACTTTGTCTAGAAATTGTTCATCAACCACAAAATTTAGGTAATTTCATTAGGATTTCAAAGGTTAGACCAAGACTTATTTACAAAAATGCAACATATGTAGACCCATGCAAAACAAAAGGGTTCCTCTCTCCTCTTGCAGAACCTCTTTTCAAAGAATTAATGACTGCAAGCCTTTTTAGCTGTATTTCAAGCAACATTTTTGTAAAATTAGAAACTGAAAATGTTTGTCCTTCCCAGTTAAATAGCTTGAAAAGGTCAGATTAGAAGGAGGGTGTCTGTAAAGAACAATTAATTTCTTTCACCCAAGCCTCAACTGGATTTACTTTTGTACTTAAGCAGGTCCAAACGAACACTTCACGTACATCACTCCAGACCACTCTGGCTGTAAGCATCAGATTGTTACCCTGATGGAAGGCGACCCCCCTATCCCAGTCTTTTAAACTATCCAACAGGTTTTCCAGGATTCCCTAAATTTAGTTGCAGCCATCTTCCCATCTTCTCTGACCAGTTTCAGGGTCACTTCTGATAATAATCATCATTCTGCCACCAATACGCTTCGCTGCTTGGAAGACATTCATCGTGATGTACATAGTTTTATCTACATGACTTATAGCGAACGACAAGCAGGACTTTTGATGGTATTCTTCATAAAAAGGCTTTTTCCTTCAGTGAAGTTGTTTACTTGACAGATTGTTCAATCTGAGGTATAGCTGTTTGTTTTTTTCAAACCTTACCTGTAGTTGTGCAATGCTTCATTTGTAAATTATGACAAAGTAAAAAAAATGTCTTTGATACTTTTGGGATATTATTCTTATATTCAGAGACCTTTGAATGTAATTGGTTTTGTTAATTTTTATATAGGGTTATCAAAGTCAAGGGGGTTGGATGCAAATACACATTAGACATTATACATTTTCATTGATAAAACTAGTACTGTTTACATTAAATGTGTTCACATTGAAAGAAGAAAAAGTAATCTAAGTAAGCTACACTGTGTATATGGGCACATAATCAAATAATACAAACATGAAATGTGTTTACCTGAAATGGGCTTTATTCAGAACCATAAGACGTGTGAAGTGATCACATTTCTCTAAAACAACCACAGATGATGCGTTGTACAAACAAACAGAAATGTGTTGGTTCTGACTGCTCTGAGTGCCCAGGATGGATGCCTGTCAGGTTCTGAAAGGTACAGTAAACTCAATTAGAGAATTTGTCATAATTTCAACTCTGTATTTTTAAGCTTCAGTAAAAACTAGAAGTAAAAATTAACCTTTAACCCTTAATGTAATACATGACTTTTGGGGAAAGAGCAAGTTTTACTTGGATTTCCTTATACAATTTAAATGTCTAATAGCAGTATGTACATAAACCTAAAATACTACATAAACTTTACTCTAAAAATGTAGTGTTTTGAAACGCACACATGGCCCATGCGCACTGTAGCTCACAGCAGGGCTGATTCTGTTCTAAGTCCAAACGTTACAGGATCAAACACAGAGCAAGAGGTAGTCCTGACAACAGCCATTTTGACAGGGTGCAACAAGTACTGCAAAAGTCTGCTCGCTGCTCATTAATCTTTAAATTTGTTGATTTTGTTTCATTAATTTTTGTAATTGCATTCTTAAAAGCCCACTAGTCTGGACGACTGGTTTAAATGTTGAAATTGCACTGTTTCAGTGTGTAGGTTTATTGCATATTTGAGTAGTGATTATATTAACAGATCTGTGTTGGATGTTGTGTATATGAAATACTTTGTATTTATTGTTTACAAGTTGTTTGCAAGTCATACCAACCTTATCTCTTTTTCTTTACAAATTCTAATGCAGTACATAATGCACAACATAATGCACATTTACTATTTATGCTACATTTGTACATGAGTTTTTCATTTAAATAGAGGCATACATAATCTCTACACCACTGTTCAAAGTCCTAGCGGTTGTTTCTGTACTGGCCATCGCCCAGAAGTTGTTTTGAGCATGTTTGTGTACCTTAAATATTCCTAATTTTACATATGAGTATATTTCTGTAACGAATGTTGAAAATCTCAGTTTGAGAGGGTTGCAAATTTTCTATTGCATATTTGAAAAGTACAATTCCAGTTAGAGGGCTGATCAGTGGAGCAGTGGGTAGCACTGCTGTGTTGCACCAAGAAGGTTCTGGGTTCGATTCCTGATGTTGGGTCTTTCTGCATGGACTTTGCATGTTCTCCCTCTGCATGCATGGGTTCTCTCCGGGTACTCCGGCTTCTTCACACAGCCCTAAAACTGTAACTGTATGACTGTTAGGTTAATTGGCTTCTCTAAATTTGCCTTAGGTGTCCATGAATGGTTGTTTGGCCTGTTTTACTCTGTGCTGCCTTAAATTTTTGAGTAAAATGCTGTTTGTGCCTATGAAAAACAAGAACACTTTACTTACATTTTTAAAATAAATCTAACTTACCCTTGGATTTAATTAAGTAAATGTTACTTAATATCTTCAAACTGTAAAATTCCCTTGATACTGACAAGTGTTACTTGATATTGCAGCATTAAAATTTACTTAAAACATTTGCGTGCAAATACTTACAATATATTTTTTAAGTAAATCTTATGAGTTGCTTTTTTTTTCACTGTGGTGTTTAATACTGTGTATAGTATACCTGTCTCTTGCATATAATGAAGTTCCACTTTTTGTTGATCTGTCACATATAATCTCAGTAAAATAGATTCAAGTCAAGGTTTTACAAAAATGAACTGTGGATAATTGTATTTTAAATTAAAAGCCTAAATTATGCCATAACAACAAAAACAATGGATTATTTAATGGAACCAAAACACACCCAACAGTTAATCTCACCCCACATAAACTTTACATTCATGCTGCTGCTCAGAGTTCACATATAGCTCTCATACTTGTCGACTGTGTACTATTGATCAGGGAATGGTGAAACTTGTGACTACAGCTTTGTCTGATCCCAGCAGAATAAATCACAGTATTGATTCTGTGGTTATCAATAAAGGTAATGACAAACATCTGGGCCTACCTTTAATGGAATTGACTGTGTCGTCCTGGCTGCATCCTAGCATTGGCCACACATAGATTACCTTGATCTCTCAAATGGGATACCACTCTTAGTATGCAAATGAGAGGCAAGAGAAGCAAGCACCATTTAAAACTTGGCTCTTCTTGGACTGATCTACTTTGCCAAGAGGATGTGGCAGAGTGGATCATTGTCAAATGAGAAATAAGTGAGGACATCACATAATATCACTGGTATCTGTATGACAGTGAGCATGGTTGGGGGATTAAAGCCTATATTCACATGACAAATCATACAAGTGGTGAGAGACTTAAATATCAGTTTAGCAAAGAGACCTACAGACTCTATTCTGGCTGGTCTAGCCCAAAGGAAAATAATTGTACTGATGAACACTAAATAGAAAGCAAAATGAATGAACCCGGTTAGTGCTTTAAAACAAATGACAAGTAAAAGTAACAAGGTTAGCTCGCTAACAGTAAATGACACCTTATTGGATTTTATTGACAGCACTGAATTCCCAAACAGCAGTCAACTCCAGCTTCTATCGAATATAATCCGATCTAACATCCATTTAATCTGATAGAAATGCTCCATCTGGCTTTTTCCTTGCAGAGAAAATGACAAACCAACAGCGTTTGGAGCAGCAAGACATGAAAAATATTGTATTTAGGTGCCACTATACAATGCCTAGCAAATTATTTAATGATGAATACAAACTCATGGGGTTGTTTTTGTTTAAAAAATGAAATTCAAAGAACATGGAAAATAATAAGGTATATTCTTAAATAATCTGATGAATGGACAGCTCCTGAAATGTTATCAGCCCATCATAAAGTTCAGCCATGCACCCTCAGGCTTTTATCATTATTTATTCTGTGTTTCTCCCTCAGATATTAGATGTGCAGGGGCCCAGTTGATAAGTGGCTAATAAAGTGATGGGAAAGACACACACACACACGCCATTATATGGATTTACTAGATTTAATGGGGGGAATGGAATTTTTGAGGGACAGCTGTACATGCTACATTGCTATATTTTACCAACATTTACATAAAACCACTAATCTGAATCTAATGAATCTGATAACACAATTCAACTCAACCTACAAATGTTAGATAAGCTTAAAAAATACAAAAAACAGCTGCTTATAAGCTCAGTAATAGGTTTGTTACTTGTGCTAGAATTTAGAACTTATTATCCTGTATTTCTGGTAATTTTGCACCACATTGTCTTAAGATGAAAGCCAGCAGGCTCAGTTAAAAAAGACAACCTAATATCTGATCTTCAGTGTTGCTCTTTAAAAAAAAGCAGTTTTCTTAACTTCTCGACAAGAACATTGAAATGTGATGTATTCATAACATATTCTTATAATTTGCTTGTTTTTTTTGGGGGGGGGGCGGGGGGTTGCATTATTAACTACTTTTGTTACTTAACACCAGTACTAGGTGAATTTTGGTCATTTTGTTCTGACTATTTTGTAAATTGCAAGTTGGATGATTTCATTCCCTCAATTTTTCATGTACACAAAAAAGCAATCTGCTTTCATACCAACCCTCTATTAGAATGTACCTGCTGGTGGGCAAAGCTGTAATGGGCCTATCAGTAAGTCATTAATATTTCAATATTGGCCATTTTAAATTCCAACAAAGGATCAAAATGTCAGTCTTTAAAATTCCTTGCCACAAGCATAGAGCCAGTGGACTTTATAGTCCCTACACACTGTAGCCCTGCTTGCATAAAGAGCTTATTGACATCCTTTGGCTTTCCTGTCCATCTGCCTAAGGAGGGTCACAAAGGCTCCTCTCTAGATGCACAAGCTATATAAGGGATATCTTAAACTCGTGCAGCAGCTAACGTATGATTGTTTAAGACAGCAAGTGAAAGGGAAAGGTGGATTATTTTTTTGTCTGGAGCTCTGTTGTGATTTTATGTGATTTACATTTAGAAAAAAAATATAAACATCCTCCTTTGTTTTGCTTTAAAAATATTCAATGTTCTTAACAGAATATATAATCTATTAATCACTTCTAGTATAATAATAATATAGCTATATTGTAATAGATTTCCTTGCTCTGTGATATGAGGGAATTCTGCGATTTGAAGGCAATCTATTTTTTTATATATATTATGAAACCAGTTTATGGTCAATTTTATTCCCCTAAAACTAAATAAAAAACATAATATTGCATTATCTGACAATCACTTATTAGACTGAATTAAATTAAGAATAAAATAAAGTCTAATACGGGAACTAAAGGAATATAATCCCCAGAAAACGTACTTGACCTAAGTGTGGTAATAAGTTTTGGGTTAAATAGATTTAAGAAATATACTGTAAATGCAGTTTTAATTGTTTCTATCTTAGCTGACTAAAGTGTCACAAGATCTAGCTTTTGACTTTCAGTTTTAGTCAACCTCATCTAACAACACACTAACAGAGATAAATTCTGTAGATCAGCTTATTTTTCCACTTCAGTTTTATTTTTGTCACCTAAATCTTTCTATATTCCATTTACTCTCAGGTTTAAGCATGCTTACCTTCATATGGATTTCAGGTTTGTCTGCTACCAGGTTGACTTTATTTCCAAGGATTCATGCTCTATTTTCAAAAATGGTTCTCTTTTTGTGGAGATCTTTTGTACTGCTCCAAGGGTGTCAAAGTGGAGAATTTCCAACAAAAGAAAAACTGTGAGCTCCAGCCTGTTACATCAACAGCTTAAAGGAATAGTACACCCAAAACATGATTAGCCTTCATTTTCTACTCACCCCCATGCTGAACAACACTCTGGCGTACTTTTTTGATATCTCAAATGCATCTGGAGATCTGGGAGGCTTCTTGCTGTCTGCTGACATTCAAATAAT
>NW_015150979.1:272172-304075 GCF_000732505.1 Cyprinodon variegatus | reverse complement strand
AGATATCAAAAAAGTACTCCAGAGTGTTGTTCAGCATGGGGGTGAGTAGAAAATGAAGGCTAATCATGTTTTGGGTGTACTATTCCTTTAAGCTTTCTACAAAGTACATCTCTGTATTAGATGAGGTTTGTTTGTCAGACTTTAACTGCTTTAAAATAAGTAATCTTACAGGATGTATTTCTTTTCATCAAGCCCAATTTTCAACATTTAAAATGATTTCTATTATTCTTGTTTAATATTTTTATCCTATTTATGTGTTATTTTAATAATTTATCAACAAAGTCACCAGTAAAATATGAATGTTCTTCATGAAGATACCAAATATTTGAAGATTGTAAAGTGAAACATGAATATATTCCTTTATTTTCAATTAAATAAATCTGATTTATTATTAATAGATGAACTTGAAATGATATTTTTCCCAAATTAAAAAAAGCGTTCAGTAATTTACAAATAACACATTTGTATTTTATAGTAAGGAGAGGCAACTTACACCTCCAAGTTCCTTTACCAATCTTGTTACTGCCAGGTTTTGCTTTCCTAGTGCTATAAAAGATCAGTTCTCCTCAAGGAGAAAGAATTTACTTGATTAGCTGGACAGCAATTTAATGGGATTGTCAGAGGGCCTGCAATAAATCAGCTTTTAAGATTAAATGGGATGTCCAGTAAAAGTTGTTGGTCTCCAAATCAATAACTATTGAATGTTTTTTCCTTCTTTGTTTCAGGCAAAGGCACGAAAATAAGAGAATGAGAGACAGAATTTTTGATGGGTTAAGGACCGTCCAGATAGCGCTAAGAGGCTAAACTTTTATTGGCAGGTGGATGGAGTAGCAAGACGCCACTCTCTGCCTGGAGATAAAAGGGAGGGGAGGAAAAAAAACAGAGGCAGATTCGAGTTCAGTGTAAAGAACAAAGCATCAGGGAATAGTTTGGACATTAAGTAAGAGCAAATGGACTTAAACAGGAGTAAATGCATAGACTGATACAGTAAAAGCTTTAAGCTTCTTTGTAATGGCTAACCAGAAATAAAACAGCATGGAGGCAGAAAGTCTCTGGCCAGCAGATGACCCCGTGCAAGGACGGAAAGCTGTCCATGTCAATTAAGGAGAGCAACTCTGATTCCACCAAACACTTTATTAACTAACTTCCTAACAGAAATAATCCCCCAGGCGCATACATCAACTGGCTTAGAAAGAGAGCACCATTTTAAAGGTTGTGTTTATAAGCTAAATAGACATTTTAGTTTTGTAGAGTTACAAAAATTGCATGAGATTATTTCCCCCCAAACTCTAAAACATTAGGTGATTATGGATTGAAACCCATTTGTATATTGTATTGACTCTGGTAGCCAGCTGTGGTGCTGCTCTATGTCTGAGGAGCTAGTGCAGTGCTGAGCTCTGTCTCACTCTTCCACTTCACACATCACATCAGATCAGAGGGCTAGCAGGGCGTTCCAGGTCCCACCAGCCCGCTCTGCATTCCTGCTGCTTTGATACTGGTAGAACTCCCCCGTGTCTGTCCATCATCATCGTCTCCCCTCTCCTCCACCTCCAAACCTTCTGTAATCCCACTCCTACAAACACATCGCTGTTCCCTCTCCCTGTCCTCCCCCAGCTCAGAGGAATTCTCCAGCTTTCTGGACAATGTTTCATTTCCTCACAGGCCACATCTCTGATAGCTTAATGGCCTCCAGAAAATTGCATGCTCTGAGTGAAACAAGGAGCGTCAAGGTCTGCTTGCTGCAATCAAACAATGGTGAGCTGCACATTTTAAATGTGGAAGGAAAGAGAAAATCTGTTTTTGCCTATTAAAGTCCTAACCTGTATTATACAGTGGGCCTGAATTAATGCATCTTCTACCAAATGCAGCCTCTGAATACAAGGGCAGATCAAATGAAGAGGACAGCCTTGGGCATTGTCCAACAGTGAAGAGAAAACATTTAACACAATAGAGCTATGTTTATGTGGCTGCACTGAATTCCACATCCCTGATCAACCTTGCTTCTCAATGAGCCATGGCAGCTCTGCTCTGTGTCATTGGTGTTTCACTACTTTTCATTTCAACAACATCAAAACTGTGCAGCCTGTCATTGTGGCCCTCTGCACTTTGAAGGCCTGTTCTTTGTCTCTGGTCGAAGCGCACCAAGACAACAAAGGAAGGCAAACACTTCACTTTCTATGAAAACGTTTCATGTATATGAAATTATACTGGAAAAGAGACAAAAACAAGGCAACGTTGGTTTCTTTCTATTCATTTCTATATAGTGCACCCAGTGAGAGAAAAACCTTGAAAGTGGATTATTTTCACGCGCTTCTGTTCTCATCCACATGATTCTACCTTTTCTTCTGTAAAATGTAAAGAAATAGTTTTTATTTGTCGGGGCTTGTTGTTTTCAAAAGTTATATGTATTCCATAATCCAAAGTAAATGTATATAAAAATGTCAAAAAAGAATTTATTAAACAAACAACAAAATTTCACACAAATGGATTACTCAATGACCAATCAAAAAAACAAAACTGATACAAAAAAAAAGTCCTACTTGAGTACGTCAAAGATTTATACAGGTATTAAATACTTTGAATCATATAGAATCATGAAACATGTCTGAGAACCAGCAGCTTGGAAAGGGAGTGCTTTTCATGAAAATGCAGAATCAGAAAACCTTTAGGCACCATTCGGGAAGATGTTCTGATGTACGCGGTCTCAGCCATCTTAATTCTTTGAACAACTCTTCAAGCAAACATAGCAACAGTGAACAGAAGCTGCTCAAAGTTTCTCTATTTTGACTCGAGAGCACAAGAGAAGCAAGAACAAGCCTCAAAGAACCACATCTAATTCTCAAATATCTTGTTTTAAGTCCAAAATGAGTTGAGATTCAGAAACTGTAACTTTCAGATTTTAAAAATGCTCAGGTCATCCAAACAATGGTGCCAAAGGTTTCTAAAGCTCAAATCTTATAAGGAAAGATGTAAGAGTGCAAAATGTAAGTGTTTTAAGACTGAACCAGTGATTGTTATTTGTTCTTTTTAAATAAAGACAAAAAGAAAATTCAGAACAGATAGAAAGGATTTTTTTTCAGACAGATGGTCAGACCACAGCTGGCAATGTGTGTCCAACCACTGACCTTCAGATGCCATTTTCAGAGATGTCCATGATGGTTTCTTTACAGGCAAGCCCCCTTGTTATTCTTTGTCCCTTTGTGTGCAATAACCTGGCTTATTTAAGGTATTGGACATTTTATGATGGAGACAGCTATGATTTTATACTAGGCCAAAGGCAGGATAAGCACAACAGAATACTAGAAACAAAGGGCAGGCTGATAGCACGCATGTTTTAGGCATTAGTGCACAGGAGAAGAACGAGGGCTGCTAGACATCCACAATAATATACGAATAAGAGTGAGTGTGGGTTAATCTCAGGTGCTGCAAGCAGGTTTTAATATAGATGGTCAGCCGGGATACGATATGAGATAATTGCCTCAGGGGTTGTCACAGATGGTGCTGGTTGATCTGTTAACCATAGCCTGGCCAGCGTCCTGGAAAGGACATTTTTACTGCTTTGATTTCTTTATCATGGCCACACAGTGTCAATCAGGATCTTATTGAGGTACAAATCTATTTCTGTTTATTGTTTTAGTTGTTTTCTTTTATTAAATGGGATCTTCAGCCAGATAAGTATGGTAATACAGCAAATGTATATATTATGAATTGAAAAATAAAGCTGTATTATTTGTTTAAAACTAAATATGAGGAAAACGGTCATTAGCAGGTTGGCAGGCTTGCACTAAATATGATTTTCTCTATTTATTAGGATGTCGGTATTGAATTTGTTTTCACTACCAAGTCTAATGTCAGTGGCAAGATATTAGAAAAATATTTCCTGTTGAGAATTTAGAAAAATATTTTCAAAACTCTGCTGTATGATAATTTAATAAAATTAACATATATAGTACAGTAAAACCATAAATTATTCATCATGTCATGATCTTGGCAATGATGATTTGATTATTGGTTTATTTCTTTCATCTGCCTGGCAATGCCAAGTTTTAATTTTTACTCATCAGATCCACCTGTTTCACTCACTATTTAAACTTCTTGCTCCCAGCCATCAGTGCCAGATTATATGAAACATGTGTGAGATTTCTCCAGCGAAGCCAGTGTGTTTCCCTCGGCATGCTGTGGAGAAATCATCCGGCTGGATTCCACATTTTCCTCTGGGCTCAGATTGAACTTAAAAACAGAGATTCCAATCAGCCTGTCCCAGCTGACAAGCCACAGAAAATTGAGTAGTTAATAAACACTTTTTTGAAATCACTTCAGTTCTGTCTGCCTTAACTCTGGGTCCTACATTCCAGAGCCTGACACATTATCCTGCTGCATTTAGATTTACAAATACTTTTGAATCCACCTATGAGCTTCTGATTGGAAATAAGACAGGTATCTCTTAATTAATAGTAAAACAGTGTTGAAGAATTGTCATTTTCAAATGGGAAAAAAATAAAGAAAAAGCTTTTTGCAGTTTTTAAATGGTATTTTGTAAGAACATTGATTTGGATGTAGCTAGACGTTTTTGGGGTAGGAAGGCCTTCTTGTAGCCACCTTAAGCTTTAATTCCTTACACAGACTTTCTATCTGATTCAAATCAGGATTCTGACCGGTCCCCTATAATACGGTAGTTGGAAGACATGGTATTAAAATTGTAGGATTACAGTCGATAAATATCTGCCAGTACTCATAACCTTTTTCCCCTACAACTAAACTACACTTAATAATTTAGGTCAGAAAAGAATGTCAAAATTACTTTTATTTCATAAAGTTTTGCTTTGTTTAAAAATACAGTTTCTGGCTAAGAAACTTTGCTTTGTTTTTGCTTCAAATTTATTTTTGTATGTTTCTTTGCTTGTTTTTTTTTTTGTTTGTTTGTTTGTTTGTTTTTTGGTTGGAGGGTACAATAAAGGGATTTTCAGGATGTAGACCTGCTGGCACCGAGCCAACAACCTTGCGCACAGAAAACAGCACAGAAACAGAAAGTGACATTGAGCAGCAACAGAATAATAGAGGTCTGAGTTTACCTCTCATCAGAGCGATTCCAAGCAGCTGCCCTGTCAGAACACACCCCAGATGAGGTCTCTCAAGGCGGAGAGAGAGCTGTCATAACAGGACGCCTGGAGCGTTGTTTCATCAGTGAGACAGCACTGAGAGGTGTTAGCCACACACACGGGTCCTGATGGCATGTGAAAAGGACCGGTAATAAGCAAATGGAACAGCCTCGCTGACAGACAACCATTCAGGGGCCATTTTCCCTGACTTTTATACCCTTCTAGTTTTCTACTTCCTCACAGAGGGGACTGGGAGTGAGGGAGACCTTCTGACAGCTTTACTTAAATATTTATGCTGACAAGGAAAAGACAAGAATGTTATCTCTTAACAACTGACTCAGCCACTCACATGAAACATTTGCTTACTGACCCCCCTCCTCCTCTGACAGCCAGTTAAAAAAGTTTTGGCAGAAATTGAAATTGACAACCTAATGTATACTTGTATCCCACTTTACAAATATTCATCTAATCAACTTGTGGAAAAATGATGTAAAAGGGGAAATCACAAGGGATCTTTTTCTCTCTCTGACTGTTCAAGTATTTAGTTCCCTCTTAAGTTATTCGATCACAAAAATATGCAAACGCACAGAGACTGGTGTTTTCATAGTGCTTCAAGCTAACAGCATGTCTGAGAATAAGAATGACTACACAAATGTCACATGCCATATGATGCACGTCTCATTACAGCAGGGTGGACGGCCTCTCTCCAATCAACAGATCACCTTTTCAAACAGCTCTTTGTTTCCTTAGTCCTCTGCAGCTGGCAACAATTAGCTGCCAGGACTGGACACAGCAGTCCAGCCTGCCAGGCGATGCAATTTGCTGCAGGGCCGTGAGAAGCATAAAACTATGATTTAAATCAGGCATATGCATTTGTTGTCCTTTCTCTAAAATCATGCAGAGCAAACTCTTTAATCATTCAGAGCTGTATGAACCCAGCACTGCTCAGTTTATTTGGACCCAAAACATTTTGCATTTGTTTGTTTGTTTTTTTTGCTTTGTCATGCTGGTACAGCTGTATTGATTAATGACAAGTTTCCTCTTGTAAACTCCTATTACTAAAGTGAGATCAGACCAATCAATTGAAGACCAGCTTGATCCCCTTAAGTCCTTAAGAATGAGCAGTTGCAGGAAAAAAAAATCAATTTGTAATTTACATCAAGCTGATGAGTGTTGAAAACACCAAGAAACAGACAACCTTGAGCATAATTACAGCAAAGCCACTCCAGAGCTGAGGCGGGAGCATTACTGTGGACTTGATTATCAGGTGTCATATTGGAGAAGCAGCTTGGATTTTATTAAAGGACAGTACTTATGATATGGCACCTATTTAGTGGTTTAGCTTTATACCTGCAGTAAAATGGCACAGGTTTAAAGACGATTAAAGAGGGCCGACATTCCTTTTGTTTTTGCATCCTGTTCTGCAACACATTTTCCCTCAACGCAACTTTTATTTATATGTTGGGATTCAGCACTCTATTAACGCCCAGTTTCTTTAGCATTACCCTTGTATGGTTTGACCCCATTGTGGCATCTGTCAGTGACTGTCTGCTGGTTAACTGTCAAGTCAGAAGTCACCCATATGACTTTATAGTCAATGGCATCACACTATTAAAGCATTTCTGTATGTAGAATAGAATTAAACGTTATTGTCATTACATTGTCACAAGTACAAAGCAACAAAATTAACTCTCTGCATTTAACCCATCCCTTTGGGGAGCAGTGGGCTGCCATTGTGCGTGTCTGGGCAGCTGTGTGGGGGTTAAGGGTCTTGCTCAAGGACCCAGAGTGGGAGTCCGTTGAAGTAGGGCTTAAGCCACTCCCCAGAATGGTGGTCAAATTCTTTTGTTATTTGGGTTTGTTTCAAAGTCATCTCTAGACTATAATTACTCATAATTACTATAATTAATTATTTTACCACACTTTATTCTTCCACTTTACTTTCCATTGATATGCTGGGATTCTGCAATCTTTAAACATTAAATTCTAGAGCATAGAATTTTGTGGCTTATTTTCTTCTGGAAGTTACAAGTATCTTTCTCCTAAACAACTATCCCAACATTTCTGCAAAAATGGTGTGCGGAAAAAAGAACTTCTGTAGAAAAAATACTTTTTATTAGTCTTTTGATATCTTTTTTTTTTAGATTTTCATTAGATGTTAGTATTAAATATCAAAGATAGACCACAATACGTGCTTAAAATGTGTTACTGTCTGTAATTAATGTGTACATTATAAAATGTTTTCATTTTGCTAAACTAAATTACAAACATAAATTAACTTTATTTACATTTAAATCTACTGTGCTACATCTAAAAAAAAACAGCTAATGAGCTCTCATTCATCATAGTTCTGGTGAACCGTTTGGATTTTACTTTACTTCTTATGCAGACCATGAAGAGGAGTGGAGGAATTATTTCCAACCTCTGTTAAATGTCTCCTTTGCTGTTCGCAAACAAAAGCTGCATATGAAGAGTTTGGTACAAAGTGCAGGGTGCAAAGGCAGAGTGAGGGCGAAAAGTCATAATGAAAAACAGCAGGAGAAAGAGGTGAATGAACAGTCGTGGTTTCGACTTTGTTTTGTTTTCTTGTGGAAACAGAAAGAGGAGGCAGAAAAAGGAGCAGGCTTGAAGGGTTAAACGTTGGCAAAAAAAAAGCGGGGAGGGCACAAAAGAGCCATTGTAAGGGACAGAAGTGTCCCCGGAAAGGAGGGGAGCCAAAAGAAAGACACCACTGGCTGGTCCCCCAGATCCATTGTAAGCAAAGGAGAGAGCAGCCACGCATGACAGATGTCCTCAGCCATTGTTGCCCCAGCAGTCTCTTCTGCGCCTCCTGCTCCGACTCTGGAATTCCATGAGACAACCTCTGCCTGTGGGAGCTGTTCAACTTGCCTTGTCCCTCGCCGCATGCTGTCCTTGGCCATTTTGGTGCTGAATCGCTGTGGGGTGTGCCAAGACACTTAAGGTGGCAAAGGGACCACACTTCTCAAGAGGAAGTGGAATTTCTTATACTTGATCGGCTTCCTTTAATGAAGAAATCCACTTTTCAAGTCAAATTAAAGTAAAAAAAAAAAAGCCCCCCACACATTTTACATTAAACGTGCCATCTTTATCTCACAATTATTCTAGCCTTAACACAGTGAGAAGCTCAGGTGAAAGCTTTTTGCAACATAAAGAGTTGAGGTAAGCTGTTTCTCGTAAGCAGTGAAGTACTGCATTCTCTATTCATCGGCCCACCATGTGGCGGACCCACCGAGTCGGCTTGTCGGCCTGTCACTCACAGCAACAGTGTGCCAGTGGGAAGTGAACACAACAATGGCCCTGTCTGGTTAATGGGTGAGAGAAATCACAGACAATCCTTCATTTCAATGTCTTACTACCACACTGTGCATGCTCTGTCCTATACTTCACTTGGTCTCAAGCACAATCTGCCAACAATCGTTCACCCAGACTCTGATCAGCTACCCCACCCCCGCCTGCCTGTTAGCATTCAGTTCAAACACACAGGCACACACACACACACACACACACACACACAACCACACACACACAACCACACACAGTTGCATTCCAATGCATAGGCATGAGTGAGAGAAAGAGAGAGAGAGATCTCTGAACAGGGTGGAAAATCTGTTTGGAAGCAATGAATGTTTACCAGGTGGATCAATGGCCGGCTGTTAAATCATTTAGTGAGCTATAACAGTGCAGGCATGTAGCTGCTGCTGTAAAACCCAGGATATATCTATGTAAAGCTTTGCCAATGTGGTAACAAACTAAACACCATTTAGAAGTCATGAAAAAATTAGGACAACTGTGCAAATTCTTATTTATTTGTCCATTGCAAAAATTGTAATATTAAATTCACTTAAATAAAAGATATACACATTTTTCTCCTTGAAACAAAATATATAAATGAAAATAAAGTCTCAAACTAGGGAAGATGTTAGTAAACCATACCCCTTAATGGCTAGTCCTACTTTCTTTTTATTTGATTCAATCCCAACATTCTCTCCATTCTTATGTGTAAACTAATCAGTTTTATAGTCATCTGTCTAAAAAGTATCACCTCTCCAGCACACCCAATTCAAACAAAGAGCAAATTCCACTGCAGAATTGAATAATGCTGATGAGGTAAATTAAGACATTTGACTCAGGTGTAGGGATGCAAGGTCTCAAGAAATGGACTTGTGGACAACTAACCTACAGAGTAAAGCATTCCTTTATATATACACCTCCCATAAAAGTTAAACTTTGACTTTTATATCTGTCAAGACTCAGAACAGAAGGACCCAGTATTCAAAGCGAGACAGACAGTGTGGATATTTGAAAGCTTTAATTGTGGATCCATGGTATCAGCTGCTAGGGCGTCTATCACTGAAGCTCTGGTTTAAGAGAGAAACACAGGTTAGTGACCATGACAAAATGACGGAGGATGATTATCCATGTGAGTCACTAAGCTGGTTTAAATGTTTTAAGTTTACTTAATTAGATTTTTTTATTATTATATTACATGATTTTTTTGGTAAATGGCATGTACTTATAAAGCACCTTTATTCAAGTCAGGTGACTTGACCAAAGCGCTTTACACTACATTCATTCACCCATTCACACACACACTCATGGTGGCAAGCTACATTGTCGCCACAGCTGCCCTGGGGCTCACTGACATAAGCGGGGCTGCCGTACACTGGCGCCACCGGGCCCTCTGACCACCATCAGTAGACAATGCAGGTGAAGTGTCTTGCCCAAGGACACAACGACAATGAAAGTCAGGGTCTGGGCTTGAACCGTCAACCCTTCGATTTCAGGGCAAACTCCAACATCTAACGCCACTGTTGCCCCATTTTTATCTTTTTTTATTATTGTTATCCAGGTGTCAAAATACCTGCAGGCTTTCCTAGAATATTTTGTTCCAGATTTAAGTTATTAAATGCAACAATAACTCATTTTTACACTGCTGGATTTGTATCTCTTACTAAAGTGATTAATCATATCATGAGTTTTTAACTTATTAAGTTAATACTTATTTTAAAGCTTTATCTGTTCCTGAACAGATTTATTAAAAATATTTAGATATGCTGAGCCTTGTGTTTCACCGTTGCATCTGTGAGACACTGTTCTTCTACATCTACCATAAAAAAGTGAAAATAATTAAGTCTGCGCCAAAACTTTTGCCATAGACTTTCATTAAAAGCTGTACATGCGCAGTAGCTCCTCTGCAATGCAAAAGGAAAGGAGAGCTCAGGGCACAGGAGAGCAGCGCACAGAGCTGATTTAAACCTTAGACTTAGACAACTTTTCATTTCATTTTTGTAATAAATTTTGTTTTGCAGACACGAACTGTCATCACAGTTTAGTGGAGTTAATTGACAGGTTGAGTCGCGGAAGTGAAATCCCTTTTAAAAAATACCAAGAGAAGCTGGAGGTGAAAGTCCTGGTTTATCTACGTACAAGGCTTGGCTAACTGCATGCAGTGAGGCTAACGCTTTTTTTTTGCTTTCCCTGCCTTTCTATTTTCCCTTTTCCAAACATCAGGATCTGACCCACCATGCACTTTAAGTTAACAAACTGGGGTTCACATGGAAAATAATATAATTTAGTGTAGTTTTTTTTAGGTATTTGTTAATTTGCATAGTTCCTCTTAAATAAACTCATTGTCAGAAACATAGTTTTTATATGTTAAAAAGATATAAAGCTGACTAAATAGCTTCTTCACTATTATACTGGTACATTATTTTTGAAGGTCGCTGACACCTTATTGGAGCATGCAAAACACAGATTTGCCATCACAAAGCCTCAGAAGGGCAAAATGTATGAACAAAAATTAAATATCTTTGATTGGTTTTTGGTAAACGTGTATTTCGAATTTTTAGCCCCTCCTGAAGAAAACTTCACCAGCCGCCACTTGTAATAACTAATCTGAAGCTAAAGAAATGCACAAGTTTTAATAAATAAATTGAACATTATTGATCTCACATTGGAGAAATGTATCTATGCATTTTAACCCATACCCTTGGGGAGCAGTGGGCTGCCATTGTGCGGCGCCCAGGGAGCAGTGCGGGGTTAAGGGTCTTGCTCAGGGAGCCAGAGTGGCAGTCTGGGGTTGTGGGAGTTTGAACTCCCAATCTCAGGATTGAAAGCTCTATTTCCTAACCACTAGGCCACCACTTCCCCAAGTCACAGTAATGCACCACTGTCCACATTAGACAGTATTTTAGATTTCCTTTTCTATTAACAGACATTATTTGGTATACTGAGTAGTGAAATAACTCATTAACAGTTTTCTCCAACAATTGAGGCTACTGGAAGATGCCTTTTAGGAAAAATCCCTTATCTTAAAATCATCTGGAGTTTTTATCTGTTTTAGTTCTGCCAGATATTTTCAACTAGTGACACTTTTGTTAACAGCCATGTTTTGTGTCACCCCCGAGAGCCCAGAACCAAAACACAGCATAGGGATCCACCCACAAAGATTATGTATTTCTGCTAAGTAGCTTCCATAACCTGGTGGTCTGACCTTCAGTATGGTGGTGTTGAAAAGCATAACATATGGCTTAGTCTGCCCTATCCCTGGATGGGCTAGATTGAGCCAGAAGACCCCTGAATAAAGTCAAATTAATGCATGTAAACATTTAGCCCCCTGCACACTGTGCCATGATCCCCTGCATGAGCTTAGGTGACCTCAGTCAACATCAATCAGATAGAATACAATGGGAAGAGGCACACATGGAAAAAAAAGCGGGGTTGACCGCACTTTTAATAAGCACACTGGGATGGTGTTGTAAGAACAGACGGGTCCGTATTCCTGAGTGTGTAAGCTGGCCGCTCCTCCAAGCCACAAGCAGCAATTATGAGGAACCCTCAGTGCATGAGCTTTAGAGATGAGGGCATAATCTACTTGAGGGGGGATTTAAGACTAATCTGCCATTTCTGCTCTTCCAACCAAATCACAGAGGAATACATATAAGGCTTATGCAGTGATATGACAATTTTTAAAGATTGACAGAATGTGAGTAATTCATTGGATAACCTGGGGGCAATTTGCAAGGATTTGGAGAGAGGATGATGAAGCAAAAATAAGAGAACATACTTTTCTTGACTAGTTTCAATACTGTTGCTTAAAATGTCTTTATACCAAAATAATTAATAAAAAAGGAAATACGAAATTGTCAACCTTTAACCTCCACCTAAAGTTGAGCCCCATTCCCCAGAAACATGCATCAACTAAACAGACAGAGAATGGTGTGTTTTGACAGCTGCAGCAGCAGAATTACCCTATTTCTCTGCCTTTAAAGATAAGTACTATCAGTAGAATGAGAAATGTGGCAGCAGGTCACGTCTTACCCTGCTGTAACATGCCGCATTTATGTTTTCGTCATAAGGTTTCTGTCTTGACCACAGCAGACCTAAAAACCCACGTACAGACCTAATGACGGTAAACAAACACTAACTCAAAGGATCCTGACTGGTTCTCCTACAGCAGGAGCAACACGAATCTAAAGGCACAGTGTCCACATTAGAGTGATCACATTATATGCATACATTCACATGTGTGCACTGCAACAAACTATATGGTGTGTATTTTGTAACACAGGCAGCTGATGGTTGAAAATACCTCCTGCTTTAACAACACAGGTCCTTTATTTTATTACCCCTCCTCTGTAGCAAGCACTTACAATCCCATTAGCTTTTACAGATTTGCTCTGGTCCAAACCACAGCCCCCTTTGCTCAGCTGCAAACACACTGATGGAAACCAGCCAAAAGCAAGGTCTGCAGTGGTGCCCAATTTACAGTAAAGGCATGACGACATGAAGAAGGGGGAAGAGGAAACATCCAGTTATAGTAAAATAAAAACACACACACTCACACATATATACATATATATATATATATATATATATATATATATATATATATATATATATATATATATATATATATATATAAATATAGTCTTATTATACCTAAAATGATGTGGTGGCACTGTTTTGTAAAATATCTTACATTGTGGGCACTTACAGGTTCATATGGGGGCATTGAACTGGTCCCCTTATGGTAAATCTCTTTTGTTTGAGCTAGGCTGAGGTTCAGGGCTAAGGTGTGAATTCAATTTAGGTTAGGGTTAGGTGTATGATGGTAATGGGTAGTGTTAAACAATTGATATATTTACCGGTAACGCAACTTCTGTCATGTAATTTGAACTAAGACAATTCATGTGACACAACCTAGATAATAATGACCTGGTGTGGATTTCATGTATATGAAGATCATACATTACCTTTTTAATTTCACAGATGTTGACCACTAAGGACTCAGGTTCCAATTCATTCTAAATATCAAAAGACATGATTAAAGCTACAGTGTGTAACCTTTAGCGACATCTAGCGGTCAGACTGCAGACTGCAGCAACATGAACATCTCCCCTCCACCGCTTCTCCCCCCCACCGCTTCTCCCCCCCAACAGTACGGCGAGCGTTACGGGACAAAATGTCTTCCACGACGTCCGCATCACCTACCTTCTCAAGTGATGAGGTTTGTTTACATAGATAATTTTACAGATAGTATTTCATTAGTCTGTGTAGGGTATAGATTTAATGTAGACTTAAGATAATAAATATACCCGTTATTTTTTCTACATCGTTGTGACGTTTTGGCGATCTCGCAATTGCTAGTAATTATAAATAACGAATTCTAAGGAAACACAAATATTAAGGTTAAGAGGCTGAGCTCATAGATGATGATAAATAACATAGTTTTGTATAATATATTACATTTCTGACTGTATATCACTGTAATTATTACACACTGTAGCTTTAATAGAATAGCATTAGATAAAAATAGCAGTTGTATTACCACTTTTTCTACCACTCTGTTTCTTCTACTCTGATGTCACATCCTCTCTGCAAGCAAACCCCTCCCTGGATACACTGGCTTAAACCAGTAGTTGTGACCATGCCATGGTACGGTACTCCAGTCCATTTCAGGATCACACAAATTGGATCTTTTCCAAAAACAACAATGTGGTACAATTACAACCATTCCAAAGGTTTGAAAGACAAAGGCAGCCTTTTTGCATAATTTTATAATGCTGGTGAAAACATTTTCTAGTAGTCAATTAAATCTCTGTCTATTTCTACCAAGCTCTGTATTGATGGATTTCGAGAAAAAAAGGAACGTTCACTCTGGTACAGCAATCAATGCATCAGCTATCCAGTTTTAAGGATTTGACTCAAAAGGTTTGTTTTCATTCACCTTCAAAAACAACATAAAGACATAATGTGATTCATTGATGAATAATACTTTTATAAATAAAATATCAAATGTTTTATGTACTTTCTTATTTACCCTGAAGCAGTACTCTCCCCTAACTTAGTAAAAGCATTAGGTTATGAAGTAGTGAGCCAATCACTGGTGGCTTGTGGACTGAAACCAGAGTTGTCATTTTCCAAAATAGAAAATAGACTTTCTCAGCTGCTTCACTACTACATGCTCCACTGCTGACTTCTGAAATCAACCCCACCTCCTTTTCCCACAGCAGAGAAAATGCCAGCATTCATAATGCAGAGCACTGCTAGTATTTTGGAGTCTCTGAGGGCTTCATTGTTTCTATGTGAAACTACAAAATTGCTGAACAATTTAGTTTCCACTTACATAAGTAAAAGACAATTAATAAAATGTGCAACATTTACTATCAAGGAGAGAATTGATTCAAGATTTATTTCTCCAAGGATTCTAAAGGTCATGTAAAGTTTATACATATTTTGTGCATAACCTGTAAAATTATACCTTTAAAATTTAAAAATTTATAGACCTTTTTAGTGTTTTTAGGTTGTAAAGTTCAATCTGACCTATGGATCCTTCAGACATAAAACATTTACAGGTTAAACCCATGTTGTGTCTACACATAACAGACAACTACGCAAAGTTAGAAATTTGATCTTCAGGGTCTTTCTAACAGGAAGAGTGTCACAAAGATGAAGTTTGTTTTGATTTCTCAGTCAATTCACTCCTTTATAACCTTGAATTGAACTCACACTATTTTAAAACTTTCTGTGTTCTTTAACATTAAACATTTTTATAGCCATATCCATAAACCACCATCTTCTGTAGATCATTGTTTTCATTACATTCATTCTTTACTTTAAGGAGATATAGAGATAAATGACTATGAAATGTTATATCTTAAAAATTTGTGGTATCCTCTATTTTATTACCTGAATAATGATGCAATTTTCAGGTTCTGTGTCTGGTCTTTGATGGATTTCTTTTTTATTTCCCAACCTTTTAGAAGATAACTTTTAACGTGTATGTATCTTAAACCTCTACCTCTTTAATGATAAACGCAAAAAAACAAAACAAAAAATCTGGGTAAAGTGTTTTACTTTGATAAATGAATAACATTTGTTTGTCATGTAAAACTTCTAAAGGTTTTCAATTTTATTATGGTATGAAGGATTTATTTAAAAACTGTTTTGATGATACTGTTCGATCCATAGAGAATATTTTTTTAGATGTTGAACTGCTTTTTTAACACCACTGTTTATCATTCCTTATTTTTGAAAGGTACAAATATGAACTAGAGGGGTGGAGAGAGAAAATCTCTGGAAAGTATGGAACATAATTAAAACCAATTTTAAAGGTTACAAATGTATTTGGACTGATTTTATACTCCTGTACCAGATAGGATATAATAAAGAAGATAGAAAAAAAAACATGATTTTGCCTTTTTTCATTTGTGCATTTCAGTAAATCCTACCATAAATAATACTGAAGATAACAAAATAATCTACATTTGTGTAAGTTGTCGTAGTTTTGGAGGGGTCCTCTTTACTACTCCATTATCCCCACCCCCCGCTGCCAATTCTGTCTTCTCTACATACTTTGGACAAGCATCTATGCCCTGGCTATGCTCATTGAGTCACAAGGCCCTGCAAGAATGAATCCCATTCAACAGCCTGCCTCCAGATGTTTCCAAAACAGTCCTCCAGGCTAAAGTGGGGAGCAAGAATGGGGATAGAGAACAGGAAAGGGGAGATAGGAATCTGATAGCCTGTCATTAACTGACCAAATAAAGCCAAGGCAAAATCTCAGGGTAAAACCAAGCTCTCAGACATGATGTTTATGGGTGGACTGCCTTATTGTTTCATCTCCTGCAGTGTGCCAAAGATCTTTTTTGGTTGCAAGGGAAGGTGTTTGTTGTTACAGATAAACTCTCTAATGCGTAGCATCCTATGTAAATCACACATAAACCTCACACCAGTCACAGAGTAGGAGTTTCTCCTTAATCTAAACTGAACCTCACATCAGGAATCATCCAGATGAAATTAAATACCCTGTGCTTCTTTCATAAAAACAGGATGTCAATATAATCTTTTATTAGAAAATGAAGCAGAATTAGTCTCACGCAAACCACCATCACCACCATAGTTTCATATGCGATAGAGAACACATCAATGCAATATTAATATGTCAATCACACCAAGTTATACAGCGGCTGCATGAGAACAGCGCTGTAGCCCCCATAAACATTTATATCCCCATGAGTAATGCAGGGAATAAATAAGGAGGGAGGTCTAATCCTCCAAGAATCCACAGTCCCTGTGTAACCTACAAAACACATAATCTGAGATATATATATAAAAAAAGATACAGCATTATAAATTAACAGACAATAAATATAGTTATTGTTTACCTCTACCTGTATTTAAAGAGTTTAGTTGAGGTTATTGAAATTTCTGCAAAACATATCACACCGTCTGCATCATGTCAAAATTAAATCCAGAAGACAAAATTCATATTGTTTTTAAATGGGGGAAGCATCCAACACCATCATTTAAACAGCCAAATTTACTAAAAATGTTAGTCCTCATTTTTCAAGAGTGCACTAAAAGGCTTCAGTGACTGACGTGATCAAGTCTGCCATCTTGTGGTAGGAGCTTGCAAATTGATTTAAAACCAAAGGTACATCCAGCAGGATAAAGAAGTGTATAGAAATATACTATTTCTAAATATGCATTCTCATTTCTTTCTCTCATTTTGAATATAAGTAAGTTCTATAACTTGTGGAGTTTACTCTGGTGTGAAGTTCATTTTTTTTTAGGAAGTTTAGGAAATCAGAAGTTTAACCTGGAGATATTCATTCTGTTCATTTAAACAAAAAGAAAATGAAATTATATGCTTTTGTGTACAATTCAGATAACATTCAATGTAAACATTTTTTGTAGTCATAAATATCCAGATCATATTCTTATAACTAAACCCCATGGTTTTTTAATTCACTTCAATTCAACTCAATTCAACTCACTGAGCATGCGTAGGTTTTCTCCAGGTACTTCGGCTTCCTCTCACAGTCCAAAAACATGACTGTTAGGTTAATTCTCTAAATTCTCCTTAGATGTGAGTTTTAATAGTTGTTTTTCCTGTTTGTCTCTGTGTTGCCCTGCGATGGACTGGCGACCTGTCCAGGATGTACCCCGTCTCTCGCCCATTGATGGACAGAGATGAGCATCAGCACTTCTCGCGACCCGTTTGGGATAATCGTAAGGGAAAATGGATGGATGTAATTGAATTTAGTTGATTTATATAGTGCCAATTTAAAATAATTCAAAACACATGTCATCTCAAGGCACTTCACAGTTCAACCAGATCATACAGTCAAATTGATTCAAAGATTTCTATCTAAGAAAAACCAGTTGATTGCATCAACTCATTGACTTGAAGGCAATCGCTCACACCAAGTACGGTTGTAGTGACAGTGGAGAGGAAAAACCCCTTTTAACAGAAAGAAACCTCCAGCAGAACCAGGCTCAGTGTGAGCGGCCATCTGCAGGGGCTAACTGGGCTTCAAGGAGACAGAATCAGACAAAAGAAAGCAGCAAAGATACAAAAGGCAACTGTAAACCAGCTCCACAGGCGGCCCAGTCCAGAAAAACACACAGCCAGACAGACGAGGTCCGAGCCAGCTGCCACATCACAGGATGAAGAGAGAACATCAAGTTAGT
Source organism: Cyprinodon variegatus (assembly GCF_000732505.1). Lineage (NCBI taxonomy): Eukaryota > Metazoa > Chordata > Actinopteri > Cyprinodontiformes > Cyprinodontidae > Cyprinodon > Cyprinodon variegatus. The sequence goes on along the minus strand of NW_015150979.1, from coordinate 285,977 downwards.
CACAGTCAGAGGTACAGGACAACACTGAAAAACAGGCCGAGCTCCATCATCTAGAAACAAAGTGTTGATGGCAGTAGCACAGCTAATATTTCTCTCCAGGATGGCGTCCTCAGCCAAACAAGAACATACCAGAATAAGCTACTATGTGAAAAAGCAGAGAAACCATGGCATTAGAGATTGAACTAACAAATTCTGCAGAGTGGGAGAATAGAGATAGAATGAGGCAGAATAATGAAAAAGGGGTCCCTATGTCCTCCAGCAGTCTTAGCCTATAGTAGCATAACTATAGAGATAGCAATGGATAACCTGAGCCACTCTAACTATAAGTTTTGTCAAAAAGGAAAGTTTTAAGCCTAGCCTTAAAAGTAGACAAGCTGTCTACCTCATGGATTAAAACTGGTACGGTAGTTGGTTCCGTAAGAGAGGAGCCTGATAACTAAAAGATCTGCCTCCCATTCTACTGTACTTTTAGAAATTCTATGAACCAATAATAAATCTGCAGATTGAGGGTGAATTTCTCTGTTAGAAACATAAGGAACAATTATATCTCTGATGTAAGATGGAGCTTGGCCATTTAAGGCTTTATATGTGAGAAGAAGAATTTTAAATTCTATTCTGGATTTAACAGGAAGCCGATGAAGATAAGCTAGGATAGGAGAGATATTATCTCTCTTTTTAATTTTCATCAGAACTCTGGCTGCAGCATTTTGAATCAGATGAAGGCTTTTAACTACATTTTGGGAACTTCCTGATAGTAAAGAATTACAATAGTCCAGCCTTAAAATAACAAATGCATGGACTAGTTTCTCAGCTTCACCCCTGGACAGGATATTTCAAACTTTTACAATATTCTGTAAATGAAAGAAGGAGATTCTACAAACATCTTTGATATGAGATTTAAATGACAGGTCCTGATCAAAAATAACACAGAGATTTTTTACTTTATTATCTGAAATCCGTTTAATCCCATCCAAATAAGTGACTGACTAATCAGCTTCTTTTTCAAAAACTGTGGTCCAAAGACTATAATTTCTGTTTTTTCTGCATTAAGAGGCAGAAGGTTAAGAGACATCCAGGTTTTTATGTCTTTAAGACATGCCTGTAATCTATGTAATGGGTTAGCTTCATCTGGATTCATAGACAGATATAGCTGATTGGGAGCATATATATAGTGAAGAGAATTGGTCCTCTTAATCACTTTCTCCCATCATGCTGTACATCATCCCAGAAATGGTTCTCTGAATGTTGTGTTTGACTGCTCAGCTGCATTTAAAGGAGCTACACTCAACAACCAGCTTCTTCAAGGGCCAAACCTGAAGAGTTAATTTTTGGGAGTCCTTGTCAGATTCAGACAGGAGCCAGTAGCTTTTATGGGAGATATGTTCGTGTTTTATCAGGTGAACTTGGCTGAAGAGGATAGAGACTATCTCTGATTTTCGTGGTGGCCTGAAGGTAAAGTGGACCAAGAGCCAATGGAGTATAGAATTACTACACATTTGTTTGGTGCTGTCTCATACCCAGGTTGTGCTAGTTACACTCTTCGGAAGACAGCAGAAGACAACTGCACACACTTTTCTTCAGATGTATAGAACACAGTTGGACATAATTTTTACTTTGACGACTATTTGAAGAACTTGCATTCAGAAGAGAAAGCAGTTTGAAAGATTTAAGCTCTCAGTGACCTTTGTCAAAATGAAGTGGATTCTATATCTAATCCTTTGATGTTGCGTGGTTGGGTTTTTTTATTCTGTATTTTTTATGCATTCTGGTCCAAATAGTTTTTTTAGGGGTTAGAGGGGCTGTCATGTTGAAATGATGGGTGGGACTTAGTGGTACATTAAGTGGTGATTGGTCTTGATGTTTTGCTTAACTTGGTGTGAGTTAGGGTTCATAATAACAGATTTGGGCAGGGTCATAATAGTGGGATTACTATGTAGGGTGTGTTATTCATCCTTAGTAATATTTAATACAAACCAGTGTTTAGTTGTATGTGAAACTAGGGTTTGATTTAGGGCCACTAGTTTGAAAGCTTGTGGGGGCAGTAGTTGCCCAGAGACTCAAGACTGATTAAAGGCTGATTTATACTTCAAAACTAGGTTGTCTGCGTAGGTGTCCCTGTGAACACAGAGACGTCCCAGCCCCCTCCGCAGGCACTCTGCCTCACCTCTCCCAAATTGTATGTGACTGCAGACAGAGCTGCAGACAGGAGGCCTCTGATTTGTCAAATCTACATCCGCTCTAAACTATGCGTATTTCCTGTTTGCTAGCTTACCAGCATGTTTTGTTTGTATGACCGCCATTGCGTAAAATGACTTGTGAAGTTCGACCAGCTAGAAGAGCGAGGTGCAGGAGAATGCTAAGACCCTTTTTTCACCTGGATCCCCACTCTGGGCCAATTTATACTTCTGACGCATAGCCTCTGCAACCGTCAAATCTGTTTCTGTGCATCCCACACAGAGGCTCTACAACAGTCGTCGCGCATCTCAAAAAAATCCTGACTACACGTCGGAAGGTCGCAAACCCGCGCAAAAGTGCTCAGGCAAAAAAAAAGCTGTGATTGGTCCTTGGTATGCCTTTGCGGCTTTCTGTGTGGTCGTCCTTCTTGATCCAGTGCTGGGGCGCGTCATTATTAAAAAGTAATAACAACAATGGATAACCACAACGAAAGGTTGATCAAGGACGCTCGGAAGTACAACCACCTGTACGATGCCTCAGACATGGTTTTGGAAAATAAACACTCCCACCAGCGCCGACGTTCTCAGGGATGAAACTGTTGTGCAGCCCTAGAAATTCCAGACCAACGTTGCAGAAGCATACCAGCAAAACTGGTTCGCGACATTTGATGTGTGCGTTTTCAGAAGTATAATCTGCCCTTTTTTCGCCCTCATCTCATCCGTTGTCGCACAAACTTGTCCCCACTTCCTCAACGCCTCAGACGTATCTAGACCTAGAGCTAGTTCGTGATTGTCCCTCTTGCATTGTGGTGTGGAATAACATTGCTCAGATCATGCTTCAATTTTGGGCATAAATCAAAAATATCTGCGACAAGCTCATCACCTGCGCGCAGGCAACGGCGTGCAGAGGAGGGGGGTGGGGACCTCAGCTCTAGGCTAATCTCCTCTCCTCTGCGATTTGGCAAAATATAAATGAGTTGGTCAATCAGGAATTCAATAACCTTCATTTAATTTTACCTTCTTTGCGTAGGCTAGCAGGTGTCAGGGTTCGGTGTTCTCTGCTCTGCTTACTCTCTTCCACAGGTGGTTATTACTGACAGGTGGACATGGTCCCGCACCTGCGGCTAATTGAGGCTCCTCCACTGAGCTTAAGAGGAGCGTTTAGTCAGCTGAAAGACGGCAGAGTGTTAAATCGTTGTGGTACGCCTAGACCTCTGTCCTGTTGACAGATCTCTGAAACCTGATGTTTTGGATTCCTGATTCTAACTTTTCTCCTGTCTCCCTCAGTTCATTGAGCTCTGGATTGCTCACCCGCCTGTCTCCATGCTCTGAGGACTGGTCTCTGATTCCCTGTTGCTCAGATTCTGCTCTGGTGATCCCCCGAGCCCCCTCGGTACTACTGAGTTAGACAAGAGACGCCTTTCCTTGATTCACACTGGTTTCTTCAGCTGCTCCTCAAACATGCCTCTGCTGCGGAGCTGCTCGGGCCCCCACCTAAAGGACGGATTATACTCCTGCAACACACAAATGTTGCTTGCGTCTGGTTGCGAACCAGTTTTGCTGGTATGCTTCTGCAACATCAGTCTGGAATTTCTAGGGACGTACAGCAGTTTCCTGCCAGAGCGCAAGGGGGAGCCTATTCGAGAACTCGTGAGAACTTCAGCAGATGGTCACGAGAACTTCTTTGACAGCGCCAGCGGCGCTGTTTATTTTCCAAAATAACATGTCTGAGGCATCGTACAAGTGGTTGTACTTCAGAGCCTCCTCGATCAACCTTTTATTTTGGTCATCTATCATTGTTAATACTCCTCGGTTTTTAAAAATGGCACGCCCCAGCACCGAGTCAAGAAGGACAACCACACAGACAGCCGGAAAGGCTTACCAAGGACCATTCACAGCTGCTTTTTGTTTGTGCACTTCCGCTTGAAGTCTGCGCGGGTTTGCAACCGTCCGACATGTAGTTAGGATTTTTTTGACGTGAGCAACAACGGTTTCGAGAACCTCTGCGCGGGGGGCGTGGTCACACACAGAGACAGATTTGACGGTTGCAGAGGCTATGCTTCAGAAGCATAAATCAGCCTTAAGTCCCACCTGTAGATCAGCCACCTCCTCCCATTGGAAAGCTGTGAGTTACAGAGCGCTTTCCTCCACTCACCCTCCCTGGATAGGTTATCCATACCTGGCATTAAGCAGAGCAGCAAGAGTGCAAGTTTCTTTTGCTTTTCTTAGTCCTAATGAGTTTCCTCTTTCCTCCCGCAAAACTCCGAACACTGACGTTCCGAACCTCGTCTGCAGCTCCTGTTCTGAACTGACCTTATTTTTCTGTAGTCAAACATCTTAAACTTCTTCTGTTTCCCCTGTCTGTGTCTGCAAACACCTAAAAACCATGACAGCAGGCAAGAATTCCATTAAATTATTTTTGGTCATAATTTGGTAATAAAAATGTAATAAGCAAATGAGAAAAGACATTGATTTGACATTAGTGTTTACACCCTTAGTGAAATAAAGCTTTTTCTATTTTTATAAACAACAGCTCAGATATGTTGCATATGTATGCATAGTACACTTTAACATGGAAGACCTAAAGCAAACGAGTTATTTTGTTCAGCCAGGCACACGTCAAGGGAGACTCTCCTCCTCCACTCTCTTTATCTCACATCTGAAGGTTCCTGAAGCTCAAAGAGAAATGTTACAGTCTGTTTTTTAGTAATTTTGCCATCACAACTTAGCCTCTGGACAATTTGCAGCATCTATCCGCTGGGCATAGAAAGAGAGAGAACCCTATGTGTTTGATTTTTTCTGTCCTCAAACAACGTCAGGGGTAGGACTGCATGTACGGGTAGGACTGTAGTCATATTCTTTAATAAAGAGAAGACCCAAATACTCATCCACTAGCACTTTGACATTTTGACATCAGCAATGACACAGTCTCACACAGAAGAATCAGAAGTGAATGCTGTTGGAAGACTGAACTATTTTGGGCAGCTAACTATAAAGGATCTCAAACAGGAGTCTTGTGAAAAGATGATTTAGAATTTAAGTATTTTCAGGAAATAAGAATGGAAAGCTTACAGCCCATCTTTGCAAAAATCAGTCCATGGCAAACTAAAACAATTGCCACAGACAGTCAACACATTAGAGGGATCAATTTTGGTATAAATCATTTTATAACTTAAATTAGTAAGCCATGTTTTATAACAAACTCAACAACAAATTAGTAATAAAACTAATTAAACAGTTGGACCTCAACCTTAACCTAATGACACCTCAGTTAAAAGTTGAACTTCAACAGCAAAAGACAGTTCAAAATAAAATGGGTTTTTAACTTCGACTTAAAAAAGAACTCAGACTTTCAGCACTTTTACAGTCTTCTAGAAGTTTGATCCAGATAAGTAGAGCATAGGAACTAAATGCTGCTTTTCCATGTTTGGTTCAAGTTCTGGATGTACAGAGTAGGGCTGAACTAGAACACCTGAGTGTTGTCAAAGTTTGTTATGTATTGTTATGTATTTGTCATGTACAATAGTTTGTTATGATTGAGGTCCTGATCCATTCAGTGATTTTTTTTTTTTTTTTTTTATATATATATATAAACTAAAAAAAAGCTTTCTGATCCCCTTGAGTAAATATGCTTACCTCAGCACGATGCTGCCACCAACTTGTTTCACTGTTGGATTGGTATATTCAGGGTTCAATTTGAATTTAAGCTCTCTGACACACAAAGTGTTTTGCATGTTTGCATGTTCATCTCCCTCCTTCAACATATTCTTCCAGATGTTTATTTTGTTCCTTACTTTATTCATTAAGACACTAACTTGTCTTCTGTGTCCCTTTGCTTGAAAATGTGATTTCTAGTTTTGTTTTTTTCACAGATTTTTCTCCAAAAAGTCTCATAGTTTCTCACAGAATAGCTGTATTATTTCTTTTTATAAGACTGAATAAACCACACAAGCAAATTCTGTTCTAGTTCTGTTTTTCTATAAAGGATATTAAACCCAAATACACAAGACTCTTTATGATTCTTTAACACATTTGTATCTATAGGTTTCCTCTAGTCTCAAAGTCAACTTTTTTTTATGAAGGAGTTCATCCAAAATTTGTTTTATGGAAAACAAGACAGAGGAATGTTACTTTTAAACAGTTTTATAACATGGCCATTTTTTTGGTTTTTAAACATTAAAGAAGTGAGTTATACAGTTTAGGGGTCGTGCTCTTGGCGCAAAACACAATAACAACGTTTCTTCACACCTGCTACTGTCTGACTAAGAGGTAGGGGGTTATAACCTGTGACTTTTGAAGAGCTTGGATATTGCTGTAGTTCAGATCAGCTGCAATCTAAAGGACTGTAATGAGAGAGGGTCATCAGCTGTGGAGTGGGACCTATGTGTCACCTGGTGACGCCTGATGCCTTTATAAAGTGATGAATTTGTTGCAGTACAGCTCTAGTACAGAGCACCCTCTAAGGTTTTGCAGGATTTATCTTGGTCTTTCCTGATATTCTCTGCATGTGTGCAACACAATCAAGAGCGACATTTCACTGAAGACAAGCTACGTGTCCCACAGGTATGAGAAAGTATTTAGATATGAGCTAAACGATGGAAACACAGGATGAACTGTTTTTGTATTTCTTTGTGCTTGTCTTTCTACAAGGTGATCTGAGGATGAAGATAGTGATCTTATGTGTTTTGGTCATTTTGTTCTGTTCAAGAACGAAGGAGATGCCTATGCATAAAACAAGACAACATGGGTAATTTTTACAACTCTTATATTTCATATTTAGTTCTTTCATATTTGGTTAAACATATTTGGCTAACAAAGAAAAAAATAAATCAAAACAAAAGTTTTTAATTTTTTACTCAAAGTTTTTTTTACCAGTAGCTATGTATTATAAGAACTTATAAAAAATTTAAAGGCCAAATTTTTTTTTATGTAAAATTTTTCATAGACGAATTTTGTATAAGAGAGAAAGTGGGCCAAACATAATCCAAAACCTAAAAAGGCATTCGGATGGAACATTCACCAGCGACTTCATCAACAACCTTGACAGGATGAAGGCTAAAGATTTTGTGGAGTGGCTGGCCATCACCAAAGAGGCGGGGTGAGCATAAATAATCTTTGTGTTTAAAGATTTCACTTTAATTAAACAGGGAGAGCATGTGATGATTTGTAGTACCACATCACATATAGTTTTAACGACCAGGTATTTATATGTTTTGCAGATGTCATGAGAACCTGCTCCAAATTCCAACAGAAGCATGAGACGACAAAAGAAGACTCCTCCTCTGAAGTAGATTAACAAAATATTAATGTTCATTTCAAATTTGCTAATGTATTGTCAAATAAAATTTGGGCGTTTGTACATTTAAGTTTGACCTTTTAAATAAAATGATTAATATGTTTTGAAATAATGTTTCAAAGCTTTAAAAAAATGTATCTATAGGATACATTTTTTATGATTTGAAAATAAATTACTCTTACTGGAGTGTTGTAACAGTAGATATATAAATTGAATACAAACTCACACTTTGGAAAAGTTGATTTATACCCTGAAATGTAACTTATTTATTGGGTGATTGAACATGATTTTAAGATAACGCGAAATTGGGGTCAGCATATATAGCATTTTATATTATGATTAACCGAATCTAACACTGTGGTATTATTATTATTATTATTGAACTGAAATGGACTGAATGAAACTGAATCAGGCTGAATGGAAGTAACTGGTTTTATCATAAATCAATTTGGACCACAATACTGAAAACACTGGAATAGTTTCTCAAATTTATTTTTTATTATTATTATTATTATTATACAAATTAAGTACAATGGAAATTAATTATACTTTTTCCAGAGAATTTAGACTGAAGTCCTGTACAATCTAATGGGTTCATTATTGTCAGGTTTTCCCAAATGGTTGCAATATTTGTTTCTGACAAAAAGAATTTCAGCTGCTGCTCGTGGTACTCACTTTGCCCACATGTGGGTGCTGTTGTTTTAAAAATAGTGCCTCTCATGCAGAGAAATGGTCCATTTGGGAAATGTTTAGCAGAACAAGCTTTGTGTTATTGTAAAGAAAACTGAATAAATTTCTTTTGCAGTGCAGGCGGTGCACATCTTGTGCTTTATCCATACAAATTTGCATCTTATGTAATAAATGATGCTAAAACTGAGTGAAGGGAGGGGATAGTGGATTTTAGTTTGGTGGAGGAAAAACAGTGGGATGCATTCCATGGCGAATGTGTAGGTGTTATGCTGCCTGTATCTATATATTACAAATATATGTGGAGTGCTCCTAGTTCTCACTCAGGTGGTTTTGTTCAAAAATAGCACCTCTTCATGCAATGAAGATCCTGACAACCACTCCTTGGGTTCTATCATTCCTCCTTTGTCATTTTTCTTGGAGCAGAAAATGAATATAGGGAAGGAGAGTAGAAGGCAAAGGGAATAGAGCTTAGCTGAGTACATACAGGAAGTCATTTGATCTCAGTGATGGCCCAACGTGGGATTAGACAGTAGGAAAACCCCTTTAATTTGGAATTCACTTTGTCTGACTGTGAGAATAAATTCAGCAGGACTGCTGAACAGAAAACAACATAACAATTTGAAAAATACCCACAGGTATGATCGGTCACTAAAGGTTAAGGGCCTGTTGGTACTGTGCCCTCACAAAAATATCCATATTGACTGGACTACATATTGTGATGTTAAAACCCCAAACTATAATGAACAGTACTGGTATTTTATGTGGTAGACAAATACAGTATTGTGCATAATTGTGAATTGGAAGAATAAATGTTGCACTTGTATTATTAGGGTTGCTGTCCTGCTTCCCCGATCATAAACCTGGACAGCCCTCTACAGCTTCTGGTTTCTTCCCAGAACCGCCCCATATCTGGCTCCTTCCAGAATGTTTGCCATTGGGATTGGCTGGTCAGAAAATGCAGTCTAGAGCTTTTAATTTTATCACCAGAGTTAAACATTATTTTACTTCAAAAAGCATACAATATGTAAAAAAAAAAAAAAAAAAAAACTAAAAAAAAACAGCACAAAAAAGACAAGACTTGATAAACTTGGAGCAAGAAATATTAAAAACAAAGAGAAAACTTACATGTAAGCCCCAAATTAAATGAATTATATTATTATTGTTATCTATCATTATTATTTCATTTTCATTATCTAAGAAAAAAGTTTGTTTCAGATAAGAAATTAGAAAAGTACCAATAAAGAATGAGACAAAGAACAAATAATCAAATCCTTTTGTAATGCTTTATTCATACTATTTTAGATATGTGTGAAATTTGACATTATTGCTTTTCCCCCTGCTGACCAGCCTCTTAATGCTTCTCCTGGTAGTTTAATTTATCATTTGAGTTCAAAATCTAAGAATCAGACTAGAAAGACTCATGGCGATCTCTCTAATCTTTAGCTCTTCCCACAAACTCACTTAGTCATAATTCAGGGCTTTATACGGAGTTAATATTACCTTCAGTCAACAGAAAATATGTGACTGAAATTAAAATATTTCTTTAATCCTAGATTAACATACTTTGGACTTTATTGCAAAGAAAAAGAAAACAGATTAGGTTTTAATTGGCAAAAATGAAACATAAAACTACACTGACAAATATTAAGTGTGGAAATTATAATTGGGACAAAATTTGTTCTTTGAATACATTTTTTCTTTAGTTTATTCGTAAATAATTTCCATCAAACCCCTGAGACCTGTTCGTTGCATTGCTGTTCATACAAAGGAGTCAGAATAAAGAGGGCTGATAAAATCTTTTCAAACCCCTGCATCAGTCTGCTTTCTGTTGAGAACTTAGTACTACTTTCTATTGCTCTGTCACGGGGCTGTTTAGCCTTCAGCTCTAGTGCAACATATGTCTCTTTAAACCACCCAGAGACTCTCCCAGTTAGTTTTACCAACAATTATGTAGAACCGAGTCCTTTTTTGATATATAAAATGAAGTATGAAAACAAACAGTGTATAGGTAGCCTACTTATTGAATGAGCGTGTTTTTCCAAAGGTTCTTGCTGTTGTTAAGGATCTACAGATGTATTTTATTTGGGAGAAACCGGGTCCAGAATGGATGGCTTGTTTAGATTGCTAACTCCTGATCTCGGCATAAAAGTACTCTCACCCCTTGTATTTAGTTCCAAGTGGAGAGAGTACTTTCACGAGCAACCCTGACATGTGAGCAAAATAGATAAAAATAAAAAAAAAGTCAACTTAATAAAATGACAAAAATGTAAGTGACACTTTAAAACCTTAAACGTACAGTAGCCTCTCTCATGTTTGCCCACATAGAAACTACATGTTGTGTGTCAGGGCGCTTAAGAAGGAGGGGTGAGGTGCAAGATGATAGAGGATGAGGAAAGCGGAGTGTGTAGGTGTGGCTCTGCACGAATTAGGTTGAATCCCGTCCACCTCCCTCCGCATTCTGTTTTTATTATGTTTTCCTCATAAAGCTGTCCCGAATCGGTGTAGCCCCACCCTAAAAAAACAAACAAAAAAACCCACTACAGGCTGCCAGTCCTGCTGCCCAACCTTCAGCACCAGGGACAGCTCCTCTTCTCTTGGCTGCGGTGTCGGCGATTTACTGCCCCCATTTTTTCTGTTTTTTCAGCAAAGGACGACATGTCTTTCTTTGGGCGCGAATTACGACCAGTGCAGCCAGTAAAAACTAAATGAGGCCCAGTGGCAAACTGGGAGTGTGCTGCTGACTCAGCCTCGACTGCTGCATTAATTTATCTGCACTGCAGTGCTCAACCACCTCCCTTCTCCCTCCCCCCTCCTCAGAGTCTGAACTCTCTCTGCATCTCTTCTTCGCTACCTGACTGCAATCTTCCACGGCTGTCCGGTGTTAAACGTGACAGCAATACCGCTTTGGAAAACAGGGTTGATAAATCACGAGCGAAGCTGCAGGTTTCGCTCCTTTCGCCACCACGTTTAGATAATATACGGGTGGGAGTTTTAAAATAGCAAAGCGCTTGAAAAACGCTGATAGCGGGAGGGGAGGAGGGATTGAGGGGATGCTATGAGTTGAGGAGTACACGTGACTTGAGAGAGAGTCAGAGCATGGGAGATGATTTGGTTTTAAAGATAGAAAAGAAGAGAGCATAGAAATACAGAACAGCCTCTTTTTCTCTAGAAAACAGAATCAGAAATATAGGTTTATGAATATCTCCTTAGATATATGTGCTAAATTTGACTACATTTCAAAGATGTAGCATCTACTTTAGGGTAACAGAGTTCATCGTCTGGCCGAGATGTAAACGTGAGAAGGTCTGTTGAAATCAGCATTCTTCCACCCTGCAGTGAATCCAAAATGAGGTGCATCACAACGGCTAATATATGATCAGCTATACAACCCTGACATTCAGTGTAATATAACAGAACTGTATCTGATAGACAAACAAAAAAATAATAAACAATAATAAACAATAATAGTGAAATAGAAAGAAAAAACGCATGGGTTTTTTTTTTTTTTACAATAACAAGTCTAAGAAGTGTGACATACTTTTGTACTCACCACTTTACTCTGTTACTCATAAATAAAATCCAGTAAAAATATTTACACTCATCAACCTCTGTAAGAATTATTGTTGTTTTTGGAAGGGCTAAGAAATTTAACAGAAAACTGCATGACAGGCACTAAGAAACTTAGCAGACAGGCCAGGGAGAAACATGCAGGGAAGTTCAAAGCAAAAGTGGCTTATTAAGGTTAGGTTATAACCCTAACCCCAATTTCAACATCTCACAGAGCACTGATTAATGCATTATCTGAAAAAAGGAAAACTTATTTGTCATAACTGAAAACTTAGCCATGACCTAAAGTGACTATTACCCAAAGAAAAAGCCAAGATGCCCTTGTTTATTTAGGAGATGCACTCCTCTGGAAGTAGGAACTGTTAACCAGGAAAATACTAGCTTTACATTACAAAAGTGTGAAGGAATGTGAAGGGGAAGGGCACAGATGAAAGAAAACCACAAGATGTGCGGTTTGTAGTTTCCCATAAACCATATAAAGGATCCAGAAATGTGGAGACATGTTGAGTTGGCCAAACCATGGTGGTCTGGTCAAATGACAACAAAATGAAGTTGTAAATAAATTACAACATCCCACTGGTGAAACACTGGGATGACTGGGAAGCTGTTCAGAGTAGATGAAAGAACCAGCCTACAAGAAAAACTTGTTCTAGACGTAAGACACATGAGAGTAGGTAGTAAGGTTGTTTTCCAGAAGGAACCCTACACATAAAAAAGATACAAGGAAAAAATTTGACCAGAACAGAGTCCTTGGTTAGAATTGCCCAGTAAAAGCCCAAACTAGTTATAAGATGCTTTTTATCCAGTCTTATGTACAAAATGTCTAAAGCCTCAATGGGCCATGAGAACATTTGTGAGATGCTGTGTTTGTTGTCACAACAAACCCTTCCTGATTTCTTCCACAAAGTTATAAACATTCAACTTGGCACACAGGTTGTAACTGGAAGGCTGCTTTATTTGTAATAAAAAGGTTCGTGCTCAAATGAAGACAATCTTTCATATATTCTAAATCAAGAGTCCAAGTGGTTGTGCAACACACCAGCGTATTGTACTGCAGATCATCTTTTGTCCGGGTGTCAAATGATAACAGTTTGAAAAGCACTTCTTTTTAAATAACTTTTTTCAGCAAAAAGGGAGGAAATAAAGCTCATAATAAACCATGCTAAAAAAGATATTGATACAAAAATAAATTTCAGATGGAAACATAAAACACGAAAGAAACCAAACAAATAAAAATAAAGAAGGCAAGCTGCTTTTTCACAAGCCAAGTGAGTGACACACATAGCACTAGGAACAGGACATTTTTTGTTTGATTTTTTTTGTTTGTTTTATTATTTGTATTCTTTGAGTTAGCTGTTATTATTATTATGTCAACATCACACACTGGTAAATAGTAAGATGGAGCTGGGCTTTCTGGAAGATACTCCGCTTGAACACCTGACCACAAATCCTAATCATCAATGTTCATCACAAATTCCCACCCCACTCAATTTGGATTACATGTTTGTCTTTATTTTGCTTCAGAGTGGCATTGATATCCAAATTAGCAGAAAAAGCAGAAAAAAGGCACATGCCATAGAGTGGAACATGAAAAACCGACTGTTTAAGAAAAGAAAAGTGATGATGAGAAAATGGTTGCAGGTGTGTTGAGCGGCAATGGCACTCCTGTTTGTGTGTGTATTTAGATGGTGGCAGTATCATAGTTTGTAAAAAGCACTCAGTCACACTTGCTGACATCCTTCTGGGAAAAAAGATCACCTGTAAATCTGGTGGGCAGTGTAGAGTTTCCTTGGAGTGTGTCTGTAGGAGTGCCATGTGTACTCTGAATGTGATAGATACAACAGTTATGTGAGAAATGTGCTGGTAACAATATCCCTTTTAAGTCATGATCAGGCTACATCCAGTAACATTGCACAATTCGCCATTTCTCCCAACATTGAAAACAGTGCTGGAAACAACCAGTTTTTAATATTTTTTTTTTCTAGACATCCATGTGAACATGTTGCACATAAATAAAATGTGACAGTGTCCTCCTGTATATATATATATATATATATATATATATATATATATATATA
>NW_015150979.1:190544-272097 GCF_000732505.1 Cyprinodon variegatus | reverse complement strand
TATACACATATAGACACATATGTATACATGTATATATCTATTGTATTATATAATATCTATATATTTCATTCATTTTCCGTCAACAAAGTGAAAAGTGTCTCAAAAAATCCAAAAGTAACAAATGTGACAGAGGGCATAGCTGGAAGCCATTCTATATTATTGTTATTATTCACTTTTTGATTATTAGCGGTAACATTTTTAAAATTCTGTATTTACAAAAAACACAACAAAGCATGCCGTTAAAATAAAACATTATAATACAATATTTATAGCTTCTCTCAAAAAGTTCGTTCTTTTTCAGCGATTGTGCCATTTACATCATAGCCTGCACTGTACATATATGTGTTTATTTATCTTTTTTTTTTGCTTTTTTATTATTTTTTTTTAAACGTGAATGTATATAACTCTAAAATATTACATCCAAGATGAACATGGGGAAGTTTGAATGACCTTATTCGCTTCTCCTGTGGTTTTTCACCGGGAATGTATTTGGTTTCAGTGTGCAGCCGCAAAACTGGTTCAGAGACCTCGTATTGTAAACAGACCTCATTTGCTGTTATAGGCGTTGGGGGTAGGTTGGTACAGGCAGTGTTAAACACACCGAATGGCAGCAATGGTGTGACTCTGGATGCCAGTTTGACTGTGTTTCCGATAATCCACTAAGAAATAGGACCATCTCTGCTGTGTAGGAAATAAGTGGCAGGACAATTATGGAGGCAGTTGGCAAAGCCTCCATTTGAAATTTATTGTGAAAAACACCCATAAAGCTTATTTAGACGACAAAGCTGCTTTGACGTGAGGTCTGTTCATAATCTACCTGTCCTCTACCTCTGTCTCTGGTTTTAGGCAGGGGATAAGCTTTTGGAAGTCTGCAGGTTTGCGGAGAAATGGTGCAAGACCACACAGTGTTCAACAAGGTCCCACAGAATCACAATGATACACTGACAAACATGGGACCTTCAGCACTCCCAGCTCAGACCAATGCTCCTTCACCACCTCCTGCTGTCCCGTTTATCTCTTCTTCTCGCGGCAGTCAGTCAAAACCACTGAAGGGAGGGCCTCGATCTACGTATTGATCCACATTAACACTGGTATTATCAGCTGGTCCTCCCTGAAATCCCACAGTCCCTTCCAGTCCACACCTTTCCATTTACTCTAAGCACAACAACATATGTCCCTGCAATAAATTTCTGCTACCTCTGCTGTATCAGATGTCACTTTCACCGATCATAAGCCTTTCTTTTGGGAAAGATTGCATCACTCAAATATCAGTGAAAGACTTAAAGGCTTTGTTTTATTTTTTTTCTAAAGCTAACAACATAAATTTCTAAAAAGCCCTACCTGAAACTCGCATTGCAAAAACAATCTTACGCTGAACTCACAGTAAAAAAAGAGAAGGATTATCTTTAGGGGAAGCTGCTCAGTAGAACTACCTAATGCCTTTGCCTCAACACAGTTTTTAGTTCTTCCCAAAAATGAAAAACATCAGCCAAACTGAAAGTTTGATTCCTATATTGGATCCCTCTGCAACTGATAGTTGAGCACACTGGATTTTCAATTCCTTGGCGTGAAACATCACCTGGTCTCATCGTTGTATCATGGACCAGAGGTATGTGAAGAAAGAGACAGTTTAAATGGCAGTAAGTTCAACATTAATCCTCAGATTTGATAAGATCTGCATAAATGTACTTTCAAGTGCTGTGCAGCCTCAACATGAGGATATTCTGCCTGCTCCACAAGCTTTCTGAGCTATCAACATTCAGAAACTCTGGTCAAGATTGTGTCTCCAAGCGCCTTTGTGAATTATTTCCATGTTCACTCCATTACAGGAAAAAAAATCTGCTGTTTGTTAAAAGGTTGTGGAATACAAATGCCATTATTTTCTCCATTTTCCTTTTACCAATCTTCTAATTTTCTCAACTGACAGCCTCAAGTGTGTAATCCAGCCACTGTGGTGGACTGACAATTAGTGTCTTGTGGACTATGATTACTCATGCATGATTCCTGATCAAAACATGCCTTCATGCAAGTCATTTCTATGCATTTAACAAGCACAAAAACTATTTTATATCTGGAACTCCATCTGAGCGAGTTTTCAAAACACCGACTAGTGACCCGTACCCATTTCAGCATGAGAACCCATGTTATAAAACGTCTTATACACCGTCAGTATTACAAAGAGAGGATGAAAAGATGAGTGATATGAGCTAAATGTTATCTTATTGGTATTTTTTTTTTTTTTTGCTGCTCAAATAATGTAAAGATGCACATTTGCTAAAAAAAAAAGAAAAAGAAAACTGTTTGTCTAACCCCCGCCCGTTCTAGTGCATCTGTCAAAAAAGCTGTACTTCCTCGGGGTGATTCTGCTTTTCTTCTTGATAAAGATGGCAAACTCAGGAGTTACAGACCCTCCTTTAGACTGCTGACACAGTTCTGTTGGGATCTGTGTGATTCAGACCCACAGTGCCAGAGCTTTGTAGCAGGGTTAATCCACACTTGGTGTTGGCAGGATACTTGCAGTGCTCCAGACGTGGAGCTGTGGTTCTGTGGCAGTTGGTCCCCCAAAGAAATGTGTGAGTTCCTGTTTTTTGTGTTTACTCCTCATTTCCATGAACTTGTCGCTGTGCAGCAGAAGTTCCACAGTAAACTGATTGCGTTTGGTTCAGCTGTCTTTGACAACATAGGAAACCACATAGCCTCAGTAGTATTCGAGTATGTAAACATTTTTGTGTTTTTTTTTTTCTTGTTTTTAATCTTACTTGCAAATGGTTTTTCTACATTTGTTGGGTGTTTGGGCCCAGAGTCTTTTCTCGTTGCATTTAAATTAAGATTTTTTTTGTCACTGGATCCTAACACTTGGATTCCCACTCATCTTTCTGGTTTTTGTCCTTCTCTTTTCTGGCCCAGTCCTCCTTGCTTTTATCTTGCTTCTCCTTGTCAGGTTTGGTCACGCTGTCGTAAGACGGCAGAGAGGCAGTGGATGGAGTACTCTCTTTCTTTTCCTGGTTGGTCCCACCATTCTCGAGCTTATTACTAGATAAAATGTGGCGCTTAAAGATGATTCCACGCCTGATGAGGTGGGCGCGGTAGGCATTCTGGATGATTTTGGCAGAGACGTCCTCCTGTTTACGGCGAAGTGTCGTTGTGATGGGCTCATACGACACCTTGGACGGGTTGGCTGCCACAAAGCGCTCCTCCATCTGTGTCCTTAGCATGTCCAGTTCACCGCTGTCGCCCAGCACACGCTTTGTGAAGGCAAACAGGATGTCGAGGCAGTGAATGCGATCGCCACTCACCATAGGCATGTCCATGGCAATCAGTTCTATAGTGTTGGGCTTTGGCACACGAAGCGGGTGCTCTAAAGCGTCTGCAAAGTCAGGCAGCTTGGCAAAACTAATGAACTGGGAGGCAGTGGGATCAAACTTCTCCCAGATCTCATAGAAGGTCTCAAAGTCGTCTTCACTGAGTGGATCTGCACTTTCCTCTGTGGCCACGCTAAAGTTCTCAAGAATGATAGCAATGTACATGTTTACCACAATCAGGAAGGAAATTATAATGTACATGACAAAAAAGAAAATTCCTACTGAGGGATTCCCACAGTCGCCCTTTACTGAAGTACCAGGGTTCTCCAAGTTGGGGTCACAATCCGGTGGATAGTTAAGGATCGGCAGCAACAAGCCATCCCAGCCGGCTGATGTGGTGATCATAAACAGGATGATCATACTGTTGCCGAAGGTTTCAAAGTTGTACAGGTCGTCTATGCCCGCTCCATGCTTTACATAGCCAAAGTTGGACATGCCAAAGATGGAAAAAATAAACATGACCAGAAAGAGCAGCAGGCCAATGTTGAACAAGGCCGGCAAGGACATCATCAGGGCAAAGAGCAAAGTTCGGATGCCTTTAGCTCCTTTGATCAGCCGCAGGATTCGGCCGATACGAGCCAACCTGATGACCCTGAACAAGGTGGGTGACACAAAGTACTTCTCTATGAGGTCAGCCAGGAACATACCTGAGGAGAAGGAAAATAAAACTTAGTACAAGAAAGTCACAAGAATAAAAAGAACTTATAAATACAGTTATAATAGTAATATAAAGAACTTATAAATACCACACAAAGCTTTCCACAGTTTGTCATATTACAAGTTCCAGCCACAAAGTTTTGACCTAACAAACTGTGGAAAGGTGAAAGGTCTGAGCCCTGTACTTAGCTCTCTGAGGTTCGTGCTGAATAAAGCCACCACAAAGCATAATAGCAGTACTGTACAATTTAATAGAGAGGTTTTGTTCAATGTGATTTGCAAGTGTTCTACCACAAATAACATTTTAAATGTTGCCCAGAAATTTCAGTTAGGTAAACACCTGACCAGAGCCTTTTCTTCAATATCTGTGCTGGACCAAAGTCTGGGACTACTTTGTTTTAGACAGGATATAGACAGCTTACACTGTACAGTAATTTTACCTAATACCAGGAAATCGTGAAAAGAAACTAAAGAGCACATAGACGAAAGCACCTCTCACTCACTGAAACTCTAACCTTTACCCTATGACAGTGATCCCCAACCCCCCATACTGCACGGGCTGGTACCGGGCCACACAAAGAGAAAAAATAACCTCCAGTAGTTCCAGTACATTTTTTTCCAAGTATAAATTATGTTTTATTTTGGAAAATGACCGTATTCTCCATACTTCCATCTTTGACTCACTCTTTGCGTATGTCCACCACAACATTGTTGTTCATGTGATATCTACCACTGTAAACTCCACCGTCTCGTTACAGCAAAACAAGCTCAGGGCTTCCACTGATTATCTGCTACTGTGAGTAGTTGGTAGGCTGTTTTCATTCACTTTTCCTTTTTATTGGCTTATCTTAAAGGCATGTTTAATGTTAGCATAGTGACCGCAGAGTATTACAGCGACAGACCTCTCCATGAAAATATTGTCTGAGATTAAACCGGTCCCTGGCACCAAAAACCTCGGAGGGCCAATGCCCAATGGGATTGGTCTGGTCAAAGTCTAAATTAGATTTAGATGCTGTGTCTGGATCTTACACAGAACACAAAAAGACCCTCTAATATGGCTAAAATAAAACACTTCTATTTCAAAAAGTCAACTAAATTCTACTGCAGAGAGTAAATACTCATAGACAGGAATTACAAAAATTTCATGGCTCTTGTTTCATTAAGGGTGGCACCACCAGTTACTAAGTTAATATGCGATAACTTTTTACAGAAAGCCCAGGTTGGTTTGAAAAGATGTTTTGGCCTTATGAGTTTATTTCTTATCTTTGCTTACCTAAAAGAAAAAAAGTGTCAAAAATAACATTTAACAGCACTGTATTATTTATACATACTGTTGCACCTCACAATTAGGTGTTAAAGAAGGGTATGGTTATAAAAACTTCTTAAGGTTTTAACACTTTTGGAAAAAGCACTGCATATTTACTGATATCTGCTTTTTGCTCCATTCTATCCATTCCCCTCACTTACCAACAATGGACAGGATGACAACCACCACGTCGAAGATATTCCATCCGTTGGTAAAATAATAGTGACGTAGAGCGAAGAGCTTAAGCAAGAACTCCGTGGTGAAAACCACAATAAAGATGAAGTTGACCCAGTAGAGAACCATTTCTGTTTGTTCCGACTGATCGTCTGTTTCCACCATCATGGTGACCATGTTTAGGCAGATCAGTATCATGATCGAGATGTCAAAGACTTGCTGAGTCACAAAGTCAAACACCAATCCTTGGATCTGGTTCTGAAAGAAGATGGGAAAACACAGAGGAAAATGGTGAGATGTATTAAGAGTCATCAGACTGATGTGCTAATAATGCATGCACAACACCCTCAGAAAAAACATACTTGCGGTCGAGGAATGGGCTTTTGCGGCTTTTTGGAGCCAAGTTTTTTCATGGCATTGTAGTATTTCTTCTGCTCCTCTGTCATGAAGATATCCTGACCTCCAAAGTAAAGGGAAAAAAACAAAAAAAATGGTTATAACCATGGTCACATTCACAGCAGAATAAAACATTTGGAGAAGGAGCAGCTCTTATCTTTTTCTTTTGCTGGTTGAAATTGTCAATGATCACACCAATGAAGAGGTTGAGGGTGAAGAAGGAACCGAATATGATGAAGACAACGAAGTAGATGTACATGTAAATGTTGTCTTCATATTTGGGCTGGTCTTCCACCTTAAAGTGAAAAAATGTAGAATATTAAAACTTCAACTAAAAACAGTCTAAATCGTTTCAAGGATGAAAGTTTTGTTTGCTTATTCGCTGACCTGCCAGGCTCAGTTTATAATATTGACAGAAACATATATGTAAATATGAGCTGAGGTGAAGGTAGGATGTACTATATAAAGGTTTCTAGTTCCTAAACAATTTCTGTTGAATAAAATAACAACTTAACTTTCAGTTTTACAGGCTTATAGCAGCATTTTATATTACAAAATAACCATAGACACCAAATTTATATCAAATATTTCTCAATTTGGTGAGTTCAAGAATAAGATCTAAAAAGAAACAAGAAACTAAAAAGAGGAAAGGGACAATCGAAGAAAGAAGTGCAAAACAAGAAAGGTAGCATGCAAAGAAGGACAGAAGAAGAGTGGGAAGGGTCAAATTTGGACAAGGCACACAGAGGGAATGAATAAAGGAAACATGAAAGAAGGAATGTTTCCAAAAGGGTTTGGAATAGAGAAGAAAAGGGAAGAACAATGAGAGGCAACGAAGCAATTTAAGAGAAGTGTGATAAAGGAAAGACATGAAGGCTGGTCAAGTGAAGAAAGAAGGAAGAAATAAAACATAGAGTGCAGGAAGAACAGAAAACAGAGGGTTTTAGACAAGGAAGGAAGTAATAAATGGTAAATAGAATCATATTTTATCCATTTCATTTGGCCTTCTACTTTTTTTGTGAGTGGGTATAATTTCAGGGATTTCTATACTAAAATATGACCTTTAGGTCTTGTAAGGCTGAAACTATAACAGATTCCTTTGGCCCTAGTTTTCTTGTCACAGCCTGGTACTGAGTGAGATCAGGATATTAAATGTACCAATGAAGCAGTAAAAATACCTGTCTGGAATCCACAGCAGCATACATAATGTCCATCCAACCTTTGAACGTGGCCTTTAAAAGAGAGATAGCATTATTTGCATACATTAATAGAACCTGATACAAAAGATCAGATGGAGAAATAAAAGAAATGTAAATGATTATAATCATTCAAGGAGACTCAAACTCAAACCGAAACTGATGCATGTCTTGTGGTACAGCTTGTGCATGGAAAGAAACATGTAAAAAGAAAAAGGCATGGAGAAGCACACTTATAAATGCTCAACAAACATGAAGAAAAGGCATTATTTTGGCACTGTGAAAGAAAGACATACATATAAAGCATAGGTGGGCCTTCAAGTGAAGTGTATAAAGAAAAAGCATAAGAGTGCAGGAAAATGCAGAAAAGAAATGCAAGTTAGCGAGAAACAGGAAACTAAGTCAGACGAGGAGAAGTGACGATCTCACCACTTGCAACAGCGCGAGGTAGCCGGCACCCACATTGTCAAAGTTGATCTTGACGTTTTTCCACCTGACCTCGGTATGGTTCTCTTGAATAAGTGCCTCACACTGGGTCTTGTTGTTAACCACATCGATTTCAAAGTATTCCTCTGATGTCTCATTGAAACAGAAGTAGTACTTGCCCGCAAACAAGTTGACCCCCATGATACTGAAAATCAGCCAAAAGATGAGGCAAACCAGCAACACATTCATAATGGAAGGGATGGCACCCACCAAGGCGTTGACTACCACCTAAACCAGACCAGGGAAGAAAGGATATAAATGTGAAAAGCATGAACCAACTCATTTCATGTTTACC
Source organism: Cyprinodon variegatus (assembly GCF_000732505.1). Classification (NCBI taxonomy): domain Eukaryota; kingdom Metazoa; phylum Chordata; class Actinopteri; order Cyprinodontiformes; family Cyprinodontidae; genus Cyprinodon; species Cyprinodon variegatus. The sequence goes on along the minus strand of NW_015150979.1, from coordinate 264,225 downwards.
CCTCAGATAAGACACTACATATTGTTATGGCATTACACTGAGTCCTAAAATTTGCTGGTGTGGAATTCTTAACACTTAATATAAAGAATACCTATACTAAGCACTGATGTACAAGCTGCAGACTGAAAGAGCTTGGATTCTAAAATATTGAGTAGTAAGTCAAAGATTATGATGAAAACATATTGGTGGAAACTCAAATACTCTCATGCACACAAACAAATGATCTCGTAAAAGAAAAAAGCAATAGAGATAAGATTAAAGCAGCTCTCAGACTTTTACCGTTTAAGATATATTTGGTTATTTCTTATGCTATTCAAACTATATATATATATATATATATATATATATATATATTTAAATATATATATATATATATATATATATATATTTTTTTTTTTTTTTTTTTTTTTTATTATTATTATGGCTTTCAAACTTTAAATTAAGTAAATATTTTAAAACAGAAATCCTTAAGTATGCTGACTTGAAAGTTGCACCCCCCTTTCAGTAAAATCCTGTAATATAAGAGTAATCCAGAACATGGCAACAGAAGCTGGCTTTTCATAGATTTTCTTTCACAGGACATGAAGGGAAAGTTAATTGGAAGGATAAACTAAGTATAAACGAGCTGTTAAAGTAACAGGGTTGGCTGAATGCTTACTCTTTTATTACATCTAAACCATACTACTAAAAACTAAAACAATAAAAAGGGCTTGAAATATACCACTCTTAAGATAAATCCATACTAGATATTCATTACACTAATGAATTCCATTACACTAATCAATTTACTGCTACTCTAAATGATCAGGATGCATGTGTATTTTTGGCCGCAGTGTTATCAAGTGTAAGCATTATTTTTGCTTATAATTGTAATGAAAATTATAGAAAACAAGAGTACTTTAAATTGGGCCCTTTATGTAATATTTCTCAAAAATGACAAAGTAATAAATGAAACATACATGCACTCACTACTCAGTGTTTTTTTTTTCTTTGGCTTCGGTTCTCTAATGGAATTGCTGATTAGTTATTACTGTTCCAACATCAAATATACACATACTCATAAATGTGTAAGCAGATATTTTTCTGTAATCCGGAGGTAATATAAATAGCATGTTTAGAGTATCTGTAAAAATAGTGTTTGCCATATCACTATGAAGTGTCCTTAACCACCCCAACTTTATACAGTCCATCTTTCTAATACAGCTTTACTCCATAACAAGCTGAACTCAAACAAAATAGAAGAATTTGGAGGGGAAAATTCCCAAAAAACTTTAATTTCTCATCCTGTCAAACATTTCAATTAAATGATTGTTTTCTACTGCAGATTTAGAAGCTCAGCACGTGTTGAACCGCTTATTACCGGTATTAGGCAGGCCAACCAGCAGCTCTCAGGCACACAGCTGAGCATGCATTTCTTTGGCAGACTCATTTTGTGGAGCCATATTCCCTCCTCTTAGCAAACAGACAGGGAGGAGCTCTAAGAGTGTGATTCTCTCAGCGCTGAGCGCAGAACAAAATTCCCATGTGGGATATGTAGCACAGACTTGGGAAACTCATCAAATGTCGAAGACTAAATTACTAAACAACAGACTGCAGAATAATTTTCCACAGTGGTGCCAGGCGCACTCACTGAGAGAATGACTCTTTGCTTGATTTGAGTTACAGTCTTAATGCTTTCAAGACAAAAACTTCTGTGTTTACTAACAAAGGCCATGCTGTGTAGAAAGCATTCTCAGAAAGAGGGAAAATGGCTTTCAAAAATGCAGAATGTGCATCGGCAGTTATTACACATGCGTGTTACATGGCATAGTGCAATCTCAAGAATCCGCTCAAATCAATACATAAATAAATAGAGAAATGTGTGGATAGAGAGATCATTGCTAAAATTTGCTAGCCTACAAATGTTAATAAAAAATAAGATTTTATGGGACATTTTTTAACACATTTTAACCCATAATGTCCACATCCAATTGATCAATATTTTAGTATTACTAAAAATAAAAAAAAGCATAATAGGCAGGGTGCTTTAAATGAGAATGAATTGGGTGTTGCTTTTCTTAGGTAGGTTTTTTTTTTTTAACCTTTTACAACTTAGTTGGTCTTCACACTGCCCCCCAAAAACAAAAAAAACGAAATTAGTATCAAGAGAAATAAAATTCTTAAACATCTCTTCTGAAGCAATGTGTCAGATTGAAACTGCATTGCTCACCTTTTGACATTTTGCCACATTACAACAATAGATTTCAATAAATGTTAGTGGTATTATAAGTTACGGATTAACAATTAGTTTGCAACTATAAGGTGGAAGAAGTCATCCAAAATATTCAACAAATAAAAAGCTGAAAAGTGTGCTGTCTTTGTATACTAGACCGCAAAGTCAGTACTGATCGGAAACAAATTTTGCATTAGCATACTATTTAGGGTCAACAGTTTAAAACAATGTACAAGAGAGATCAAATGAATCCCCATTAGCTTTTTTAAGTACTACAACAGAGCTGCATTCCTCCATCTTCCCACAGATCTGGTAAAATACATTTAAAAAACTACTTTAGAGAAGGTTGCACTTGTTTTCTGCTCGTCAGAACTCCCAATTACCTTCAAATAACATTTAAAGGCAGCCCACTGCTCCACAAGGGGATGGGTTAAATGCAGAGTTCATTTCGTAGCTCTGTATTTGTGACAGTGTAATGACAATAAAATGCTGGGAAAAAACAAATAAAAACATTTAGGTTTTAGCTTTTGTATTGGTTTAATAATAATCATAGAACTGTCACCGAAATCAACAAAAACAGAAAAAAACATAGCAGTAGGTGCTCCTCATTTCCCCAAACTTGTTTATACATTTTACAACTAATCAGGTGTCCAAAGTTAAAATTGATTATAAAAGTTTTACTTCAGGCTCTGTGTTGACTACTTGGCCGATGAACAGATTCTCTAACCTAAAATCTCTGTAGTTTCTACAGGGTTACCATGGCACACACCTTTCAGATTCTTATTTGTGAAATACATTTTAGAAGCTGTTCCATTTTCATTCCACTTTGCGATTATGCAATACTTTATGTTTGTCTGCCACCCCTGCCTCCATATATATATGGAGGCGGTTGTTGTAGTTGTGACAGCAGCAAAAATTCATATTTTTTTCACATCAGTTTCAGTCTCTATAAACCTCTTTCCTACTGTGTCATCTCTCCATTCATGTACTTCCCCACTCATTTATTTATTGCTTTGACCTCATATTTCCCATTGTCATATCAAATGAATCAGTAACTCAATTAATGAACATAGAAATTGTTAGAAAAATTAAAAGAAACTGATACAGCAAAGTCAAATTTTATGATTTCATTTCGTTTCATTATTACATCACTGGGCCGCCCTCACCTTTGCGCTAATTCACAGAGGCACTTTTGCTACTCGTATTTAATTAAAGCAAATGTGCAATGTTTCTTAACACCAAAAATGACAAAATGTTTAGTTAAAACCAATTCATTTACAGTGAACCAGTCATGACAGCATACGGAAAGCTTATCCAGGGCCTAAAAGAGTTGATGTCTGCTCATGTGCATTGGCATCACATTTTAGTCGCTGGATATCTACTATGAATCAGTAAAATTTGAAGGTACCAGGATTCTAGTTCATTTCAAAGGCCTTCCCCTCCTAATTCTCTGTCATTTTTGGGTCAGAGGAGATACAGGAAAGTATATGTGTGGTTAAGGGTTTTGTAGTAAGAATCAAATTACGGGCCACCATCAACCCAGCACTGAAAAGTCAGAGTTTAACTGGGCCCACTGTTGCCTCCCAGTTTCATTTTCCATGGGAGAGGAAGGCAACAGGATCCCATTGACTACTGTATGGGCTAAAGTGTCGGGTGTTATGACATGAGAGCAGAAATGTTGTCAGTGAAATGGCTGCCTAGCATATTTGCTAAGCTTCTGCCTCAAACATAAAATGCTTCAAAATTGTTTTTAAGAGTGCATTATTGAAAATTCAGGGGAAACAAAAGTAAAAAGAATCTGCCTACTGAATGTACTAATGGCAGATCACTAAGTCAGATAGTTTTATTCTGAAGTTGGCAGAAGTTTAACAAATGCTTTCTTCCCAGCCACAGCTCTGTGAGTGTGTGGTTTATGTCTCCATTTCTAATGCATAAAGATCTTGGACATAAGCAGGAAAGGGGGTATTGACCCTTCATTGGCCGGCTCAGCCACACTGGGTCGAGGTGAAGGGGAAAAAGGGAAGTAAGGAGATGATGGAGAGGAAGCAAGGGATGAAGAGGAGCATGTGGGGAAAGTTTGAGATAAGAAGGAGAGTCTTAAACAAAAGGATGAGAATAGGGAGAATTAGAGAAGCCTTGAACCAAGACATTAAGAGATTCAGAAAAAAAAAGAGTGGACTTTGTGTGAAAACAACCAGGTGCAACCTACTGGTAAGACCAGTCACAGGGAGGACCAATCGGACAGTCAGTTCTGCATCATTTTTTGAATAACCAAGTGGTGCTTTTAGATGTGGGAGATATGGCTCATTCCCCAGGGTAGCACAGTTAAGGCCTCAGCTCTAGACATATTTTTTTCTGAACAAGCTATCTGTTACATAAAAGCCTGAATTGCTGATTTGCTATTAGGGTAGTGGCAGTCTTTTAGGGTTATGCACATTAGTGGTGGCAGGGAGAGTCCAAAGTGCAGCCCACTCATTTTTATATATATATATTTATATATTGAGATTATTGAAGAAATAAAAAGAATATTCTAAATTTCCAGAGATAAGCTCTAAATTATACAAATAATGCAATTATATCTATATAATTAATTATACATAGTGTTTGTAATTTTGATAGATTTTAATTTTTTCCTTCATTAATTGAAAGTTTCCTGGCTCACAAAAAAATTCTAAAATACATAAAACTTGAGCTGTATTATTCTAAATTAGATTTTTTATTGCATTGTCAAATGAATGAAATGTTTATTCCAAATAAGAAAATGCATGGGGGAAAAAAAAAAACCATGTTAGATTGTTATTTGGGTGCTAAAGTACAAGTATTCTACTGACCTAGTGCATCTTCCTATATTGTATATAGCTATAGATTCTGTATTCTGTATGGTTTTGGTTTTGGACAGAGGTTTTTTGTCCTGCAGCTCCCACCTGGTTCCCGCTGGTTGTTCTCAAGCTATTAGGGAATGATGTGAACTGAGAAGAAGAAGATTATGGCAGCAGGAAGAGGAAGAGGAGAAGGAGGGAATGTGTGGAGGGCAAGGGGATCTCAATTGAAAGCAGTGGTTGATTGAATTGATTTGAATGTTCTATGGGATGAGATGAAATTAGTTTAGCTTTAACCAATTTCACATTCACTGTGGCCAATCAGTGAGAAACAAAGTAATATGAGATAATCTAAACTTTTAGTTTGTCTTTTATGTGATGAGGCAGCTTTGTGACAAATTTAGATTTTTGATTTTCAAACAAATCAATTTTCTGCAGGCTTTTTGAAATGTTAGATTTTTAAAGAAATCCAATCCAAACAAATGTGATCGTCCTGTTACTTTACTCCCAGCTGCATCATGACTTATTCTTTCTCTCTAACAAAGGCATGGTACAAGACTGCGCATTGAAAGGTGACTTTTTGGCTTCCATTTCCTAGCTTTTAAAGTCAGTCCCCCAAATTTTCAGATTTCTTTTTTTTTCTGTTGTTCTCGTAGTTTGCTTTTAGATCAGTTCTAGCATGCTTTAAACTGTTGAATGGGCATGCGGAAGGATCAGCTGCTTAGCTTTGGATCTTACCCTCATCCCTTCAAAACGTGACAAGGCTCTGAGGGGTCTCAAGGCCCTTAGTGTCCTGAGTGATTTAATGGGCCCTAGATCGGAGTAGCCCAGCGCATTAGCTACAAGGCTGACTATAGACACCTACACAAAAACAGAGAAGCAAAAGAGGTTCCAAACTGTTAGAAGTGAGAATATCCACTAAGAAAGAGAGCCGGCCCTGGTGTAGGCGGAGAGTTGCTTGACACACACACATAAATCTATGCATGTATATGCATGTATAATATTACATTTATACATGTATATACACTGAGAGAGAAGGTCATTTTTAGTATAGGTTTTGTGTGTGTGATTTTTTTTTTGTTGCAGTAGGCCATTAGGGGGATTTGGATGTTATTTGGGGGCTGTTGACGGAAGTGAAAAGTCCTGTGTACCTGCAAAGAAATTTGTAATTGAGAAACAGAGAGAGATAAAGAGGAGTAAGAACACAAAACTTAAACAGAGGGCAAATTAGGAGAGAGAAGAGTGCTACATGGTTAAGATACAAGTAAAGGACTGGAAGAGCAGAGACGGAGGGTTTGGGGAGGGGGGTTAGGTAGAGAGATTGCCCTGTGGAAGCTGATAAAAACCCAACAGACTTGAGAGCCTTACCCTTGCCCCTCTAACATTGTCTCTCCTTGTCGCTCTTCAGGCATAAATTCCCATATAATTTAAGACAGAGAAACTAATGGAACCTAAGAGAAAGAATACAGGTGAACATGTACAAGAGTGTAAAATAGTCATTTTTTTCTCCTCAGACATCAAATCAACTTGTCACACAGCATTTAAATTCAAAGAGGAGAGCCACAGTCACATGAACCACACACAAGAAAACAGGGATGGAGGTCAAGGGCACACCGGTTATAGTTATTAGCACTGGATGGCACTGAAAGGACAAAAAGAACACAGAGTACAGTCGAGTTACGCACAGTTAACAATAACAGGACATAATTCAAAAGAAACTGGTGCAGCCCCTGATCCCCATCCAGCATCAGCAAACCCAGGGATTCCTGCAGCCAAAGAACACTTAAACTGTCCCAATACTGTTAAAGGCACTCAGTACATTCCTATGTTTGGTCTTTATCATGCAAGCCTTCTTGCATCTACCTCAACAGTAAAAGTAATCAGATCAGTGAGAACATTATCTGTAGTGGCCAGAGTTATGGTTGGAGGCTTCACGCAGCATTACATTGTTGACCAAGGAAGAAATGGAAAGTAAGAATTGTGGTCCATTAGCTACCCTAATGTTCTTTGATAAGAGGAGAGACTTGAGCGACTGGAGCAGCTTTAGGAAGTCACATTAAGACTCCCATTAGAGAAAGGCATTTAGAAAAATGGAGTCTCTCACTGAGTGGTATGCAGAGATGAAATCCAAAACACTAAAAGGCCAGTTAGTCCTTTAGTTAATCTACAGATATTCCTATAATTTTAATAAACATAAACGTTTGGTTTTTAACACATTTTAAAAGGAGTATAGTTGATTCATTTGAATGTAGCACATAAATTAGCCATGGATGAGTCTACAGTACCTCTAAGCACTGGATCAAATCTGAACTGGTTAATTAAACAGTGAGCAAATGGCATTTAAAACTCAGTTTTAAAATAACATTTTTTGGTTAAAAGGCAAAACAAAAAAATTTATGTTTATGGTTCCAGTGAAGATTTTAGTAATCTTCATTCTTAATTTCATTTATTTCCTTCTTGAGTTGGATGCTGGAGGTAATGACACAGGGGGCATCCCAGTTCCTTACAAATAAGGAAAAATATCAACAGTAAACACATGTGAAAGCACCTCCAACCAGCCATCGACACCCACTGGTCAATGCAATAGGTACACAACATCCAAAAGCTTACCAAAATCACGGAGGGAGGTTTGAGACTGGCAAAATCTTCATTTTGACTGATGAAATCATCAGCGAAAACTACAACAGGTACTGTAAAGCATGTAAACTGTTTAAATGACTGTCAAAATAAAAGCAACTGGGTAGATGTCAGAATACATTCAGTCCTTCTCCTTTCAGCAGATTCCACTTACTGTTTACACATCTAGTCACAGACATCTAGACAGGGCTCTAATTCAGATTTTGCCAACTCTGCTCAGAGCAGTTTTTGTTTGAAATAACCCCCTTTTCATCCAAAATTCTGCATTTAAAATGGCCAAGCACCTATTCTGATGTGAACACAGTTAAATAAAGATTTTGCCTTAATCTAAACTACAGTGTTGGGATAATTGTCACCTTTAGCCTGAACCCCTTGGAGAGACCCCTTTTTCGGGGCTCCTGGGCTCTGGCCCCCTGGTGGGCCAGCTCTGCGGTAGTGGCCTCACTGGCTCAGCGTCCTTCTCACAGAGCTCTGCAAGGCAAGGCCAATGACATCTGGGGCTGTGATCCCATGATGACGAGAGCACAAACCAAACAAAAGCAAACTAAAAACAAAAAGAAAAGCACAACAAAAGATGACAATATTATGAGTGTAAAAGAAAGATGAAATGATCATGACAGCTGTAGGTCTAAAACTGTAGATTTTACTTTAATAGAGTTTAACTTAAAGTAGTGGTTTGTTTATTTGAGGTAGGTTTTGTGATGTGGTGTTGAGTAGTCTTCCTCGCTGTAACATTTAAGAGAATCATGGAGAAATTCATGTTGACTGAAGCTAAGAGCAGGCCCTAGGAAAAAGCTAATTTACAATATCTAAAACAATATAAACTCAAGATTTCATTGGCTATCCTAAATATTAATATCTTAATATATCATTATTTATTTATGTGTTCAATATGGCTGCCAGAATGCACCGAGATATGTTTTGTCTGTCTGAATATGACAAATGGTTCATCCATTCTTTCCATAATATAATATTCCATATTAACTTTGATGAAACAATCCCTGAAGTTGATTTTTTCTGGCCTACAAAAATTTCCTAAAGCAGATCCAGAAGCTTTGAACAGTCGTTATAATAATGTTAGGACTACCCAATATTGCCAACTACTTAATAAGAAATGCAGCTGATTGCAAACATTAAAAGTTGGAAAAAAAATGTTAAATGATAAAATGACCAAGTAAATGTAAAAGGACATGTAATTAATGGTGAGAGAAACGTCATGGCAGAGGTAAAAGGAATTTCAAAAATACAGTAAATGTTAAAAAAAATAAACTTTTTAAGACATGTATCTTTTTCTATTAAAATGTTGTGCCTTCATTTTGGCAACAGTGACCCGAAAGACAATTTCTGGGAGTGTCTTGTTTCAATGTTTATATTTTTCTTTTAGTTAGTTTTCTCTTTAGGAAGAAAAATAAAGCCTCTTTCTGACTGAAATTAACTAATTAACGTGGGTTTTTCAAATGCAGGTCGGCCCGCTAGGAATCTGCATTTAGCCCATTGGCAAAAAAACTGTGTCTGATCCGCCACAGGCAAGCTGCATGGCCTCTGTTCCCCCACTGCTGGGTGTCTGGTGACGCCATCATGTTAGGTTACCACTAATGGTGACACCAGTGCAACAGAAATCAGTAAACATTGGAAAGCAGCATGGAAGGGAGCCAGGGCGTAGTAAGTATGTTTTATTATTTTGTTTTTTTTGTCATTCCGATTCCCTCTCACCACCGCTGTTTCATTGTTTTTTTTTATGTGAGCTGAGTTGCTTTTGCTTGTTAGATCAGAAGCGACTGGCGTAGTGTGTTGACGTCCATATGTTACGCTCGATTGTATCGCAAACCAACTTGGGTCTAATGTTTCCACTGTACAGAGCCAATCCGTTTGATGGTGATTTTAACGCCAGTCATTTGCCTTGTCGTTTGACCCCTGTCAACACGGGTCAGTGAAATTAAAATATATTTTTTCTTTCTCCCCAATCAAAATGTATATCTGTTCTCTAATCTCTAACCTCTTTCTATTGTAGACTGCTAACAACTGTGTCACACAAACCCACCTCAAAAACAAAATACCCCCCCACAAAAAAAGCACACAGTTTACTTTCCTCTGCCATGAAACATTTTTAGAATGAAAGAGTCAGATCAACATAAATGAAAGGACAACAAAAATACAGTAATGGGGAAATAAGGAGAAGCAAACCCATACGAAGAGTCACACTGATAGAAAAATACAGGCCGGTTTAATGATGGTGCCCCCTTTATGAGTCAATGGCAATGTTTTCACCCCACAACACAGAACAGCAGAGGCACAGTTTGGCCACAACGGCCGTGACTCATCAAGAACTTTTAATGCTTTCGTTAGCTCTTGTTTTTAAAAGGGGGAGCTCTAGTGAAGACCAAACTTACCGCCAGCTGCCTGTCACCCACCATCATTACATCTCAGCACAAAATCACCACATTCCCGAGGTTATACTTCCAAGAGGGAGTGAAAGGAGAATAGGTAAAAAGGGGAAGAGGGATGTCACACAATATAAAATGTTTAAACATCTTGAGAGGCATGATCCCCCACACTGCCTGAAGCACTTTGGGTGGATGACAAACAAAAGGAAGGGAGTCTACTTCATGAAGAACCAGAAACACTAAATTCTATAGTATACTTGAAATTCATACAAAATCTTTTATCAGAAATGTGTAAAACTTTGCATTATTAATTAATGACAAGGTTAGCTGAAACAATCTGTTTAGATTTTTATATATAGCTGTAGAAACCCATGCAAATTTGAAAATACAATATCTATAATACTATTACATGCAAGAGTCCTAAATGGGGTTATCAGAGGAGCTCAAAATAAACCAGTAGACAACTCCTGGCAATTTATTTGATAGGAGTCCATTCACAGGTACTAGCTGAGGAATTGGACACTAGAGAGGTGGTTAGTTCAAGGAGAATGTCAAAAATCAGATTTTTTTTTTATTCTATCCACTTGTGCCACTAAGGGGAATGTTTAATGCTTTAGCATTTCAGCAGGAAAAATAAATAAAAGTGAGGTTAGGTAGGTGTGCACAGTGGCCAAGGAATAGAGTAAAGGTATCCTGTTCTTGACTTTCTGTCTTGACTGACATAAGGAACAGAGCAGCACACAGAGAGAAAGGACAGGGGCATATATCAAACATCAGGCAGAGAACATATTACAAAACATGGATCTATCACATCCCACTGCTCAGAGTATGACTTGAATATGGTTGTTACCTAGTATAACATCTGATCGCTTTACATGTCTGTGGTGTTCCTACACCTTATCCATTATCTCAAACTCAGATTTAGGTCTTTTTAATGGACCTTTGGCCTATTTTTTTTAAATCCAAGTCAAAATTGTAATTCCTTATCCTGTAAAAAATGGCACTCAATAAAAACACGATATTGTCTGTAGCTTGTCTTTAATCCACCTTATTCCTTATTCTTGTGATGAATTGCATGAACTCTTTGGCACTGAGAACGTAGCATAACACTAGCACATATTCTCAAACGTTCACACCACAAACTACTTTTATTACTTGTAAGGGTTTTAAGGACGAGTATAGCAGAGTATCATCAGCATATCCGTTGCAATCAATCTCTTGCTGTGTGATAGAGAGTAGCCACAGCTGCTCTTGGGGCATGCTGACAGAGGCAAGGCTGCCATGCTCAGGCACACCTGGGCCCTCTAAACACCATCAACACTTAATGTACGTTAGGTAACAACAACCAAGCTTGGATTTTAACCTGCAACTATCAGGTCACAGGATAAACTTTTACAGCCTAACCCGAGATAACGATTTCCTACGCCACAGATGTTTCACTAGCGCACCTGTTTTAGGAGATAAGGCGTCCCAGATAGGCTAGCATTCTGAGAGAAATTCTGATAATTATTCATTTTAAAATCAAAACTTATCAGAGCTGCTTGAATTTAGCTGATTGCATTAACACCAACTCTTTGGAGGAACTAACTGTTGCTTAGTTTAATTAAATTAAACACATTTAGACAAGTGTTGAATTTGTTTTGCTTTGCAGCTTCTTCATCTTTCAAAGATTGTAGGGAAAACTGTGAGCTCATCAGTTTTGTATTGGAATATTTTTTTCAAGAGGCAAAAATGTTTTTTTTCTAATGAAGCAAAAGACAGAAAACACTAATAAATCATGTTGATCATAAAAGAGTGAAAATACATCACTATTTATTTGCTTCAAGTTGTGCTCAGATCAGGTAGGACTTTTTAGATGCTCAGTTTTTATCCTTGGTTAGTTTATTTTAAATTTAGATAAACCTATGACTATGCTTCTGCAAACAGCAATAACAGGTGTAAGGACCAGTTGCAGCTTTGAAGGCACATGTCTGCAGGAGTGTAATTACTGTAACTAATGGAAAAATAAATTATTTAGCTATACTCGAAATCAGTTGCTTAAAAAAAAGACTCTGCATCACATATCAGAGAACAATCAATCTTACAGCAGAACGAACAGGAGTAGGGTGGATTCAAGACATAAAAGCTTAAAAACAGCGACACGCTGTGAGGTACATATTCAAGCATCTCAGAGTTATACCCAAAGTGTTGCTGGATTTGTAAAAGGTGAAATAGGCAGGTATGGCTGTTGTAAAGCCTTTTAGAACATTGCTCTTATAGAAGAAGTTGTAAATATGATATTCATACAGAAAGCAACACGTCCTCTCACCTTGTGCAAATCATTTAGCAGATATGTAATAAATATTGTGACCTCTTAAACACAGCCACACCCAGTAGACAACAAAAGGAGCAACATATATGTACAACAATGGAAATCAAAGGCAAAACAATGCATCTCATTTTATTTTGAAAATATTTGCAGAATAATTTAGATATTTCCAAATTGTGGCGATACTGTAATTAGATATCAACCCTTTGTATTTGAAGTCTATAGGGTCCAACTGTGTGTTGCTTTTGTTGGGAACAGAGTGTGTTTCAGCAAATACTTAAACAAATATTTTGCCCACATAAAAAGTGAGGAGCTTAACTTACATCCACAATGAAGAAGTCCAGCCAGCACCAAGCATTGGTGAAATACTTGACAAAACCATAGGCAACCCACTTCAGCAGCATTTCCAGGATGAAGATGTAGGTGAAAACCCTGTCGGCGTACTCCAGAATGATCCTGATCGTCTTTCTCTGCTCAATGTATACATCCTCAAAGGCCTACAGAGAAACACAAATGCTAGATGAGACACGGCTGAAGACTTATTACACACAATAAGTTAGAATGAAATCTCACGCAGTTCAACCGAGCAGAACACGAGCTATTTACAGTTAACAGGGGAAAAGAAAATAATCATCATATTGCTAAGTCTTCAAAAAAAATTTTATAAATAAATCCTGTTGGCTGTATTTTTATGTGCTTGAGTTTATATGATTATTCAGAAATAGATATACTGATTTAACTAATGGACATTCATTAATCAGTATTGGCATAACAGCCCCTCTCCAACACAGTTTTTCACACTTTACGTTGAGATAGCAATCCATTTTACTTCCAAAGAAAAAAGCTGAAACAAACTGACAAACATTTTCTTCTCTATTCTTTATATAGTTAAAAACAACCACACAAAAGATGCACCTGATATATTGTCTGCTAATTAAAAGTGAACAATAATCACCTTGAAGAACCCCAACCTGAGATCCAGACAGTTAGAAACCTTCGATCCCTTTCCTAACTAATGAATACACCATGCATTCACTAGTTAGGTAGACACTGTTCAGTGTGGAAGTTTTACCAATGTTTGAAGTTCACATCTTTCAGAATCAGTGTCAGATTTAAATGTAGAGAGCAAAAAAAGCAAAAAAGCTGTAGGAATCTATTGGTTCCCTCTTGTTGGAGTCAGCTCAGGGTCATTCTGAATATATTATAGCTAAATACTGTTTTTTAGCATTTTGACCATAAACCTCTGTCTGTAGTAAACCTTGTTGTATTTGGAAAATGTTGGGAGCCTTTAGGAAATATGAACATTAGGGTAAGTATTCTAAGGAATGCATATGGAGACCAATATTTGTTACTGTAGAAATACTAAAAGGGCCAATTACTAAGAAGTAGATGTTAAAGAATTAACAAAATTTACTCTCCTTTTGTTTTGGCTTTAAATGAGTAAATTGTTGATTAAAAACAAAATTGCATTGGTAGTTGGGTTTTTTGGATTATAGTTATTGTAATATAGTAAAATATTTATGCCTCTGCTTAGTATTGTTTCTTTGATTTTAAGGAAAGCAAATGGTAAGGCAAGTACTACTTACCAGAGCCCCACTGCTGAGGAGGATCATGAAGATAATGAGAGTCTCAAACCAGTTGTGTTCAACGATCAGGTAGCAGGTTTTCCTCAGGAACCACCAGTTCTTCCCCCAGCCCATAGTGATGTCAACGTCACAGCATTTATATTTGGCCACGCAGGCTGTAAACACAGAGGAAGAGAGGAAAAGAATGTGTTAGGTTTATTCTTTTATACATCATTTGCATTGTTATTTTGTTAGTCAGATTAGACAGAGCAGAAGGCCTTCCTTCACATTGCGGATGTCACGGTGTGTACGGAGGTCATCTAATCAAGACAGCCTTTGTGTCTCTAAGAGTACACAGGATATGGGCACATCTTGGAGCCGGTCTGATAGGAGAGCTATCTTTATCTGTAACCCTGAAGCATAGAAGCAAGCTGCATGGAGTTCAAGACATGGATGGCGTGTCAGTTTCTGATACGGACAGCTAAGCATCCACATGATGCAACACAGACTCAGAAGGTATAAGAAGCAGGAGATGACGTTGTTCGGGGCTCAAACTTTGCCGGACGCTTGCGGACGTGATTTTGAGACCACAGCTGTGCAAGCTCTAAGCATTTTTTCTCTGTCTTGTAACGACCTGATCTGGAATAAACTCTGTTACTTTTTTACTCCTGTTTTTATAGTCCTTTTTTATATGGTTTTACCCAGTTTGAGTTAAGAGTATTAAATAACTTGCTCCCAGGAAAAGAACCGGTGAGGAGGCCCCCGGGGCGCTACAGCCTTCCTTACAAGGGGACAAATCCTTCTCATTTTAACAAATGCAAAATCAAATTTTTCTTCCTTGTATTGCAAATGTGGATCAAGGCCTGAGAGAATGCATATATTACGGTTAACTGGGTCTTTATACGGATCAATTAATGTCTCAATAGTAAAAACTGGCAAATTATTTAAGAGCTATAACTAATTCTGTGTAAAAGAAAAAACAAAATAAATCTAAATAACATTAAATATCTAATGCATTTGTGTTACTGTCCCTTTCTTGTGGAGAAACTGTCTTTGACAGCAATAACTTATCACCATGATGTTTTTTGGAGATGCATCTTTTAGAATATATAGACTACAATTGTACTTGTTTATTCTGAACAGAAAGGCTTTTATAGATATCAGGGTCAATCAAATATGACTTCCAGGGTATCATTGCTATCTTTTTAAGCAAATTAAAAGTAAAAGTAATAATATAGTAAGTATTAATATTAGTTATCGGAACTACGCATATGATACACAGCTGCGAACCTATCCAAGCACTGATTAGATGCTTAGAACAAATCTATCCATGGAGGCACCAAAACTTTCTAAGCTGAACAGCCACAAAATTGAAGTTATTATCTTTGGGTCTGAAAAGGAATGCTCAAGAGTCAGTATGCAGCTTCAGCTGCTACATTTAGAAACCTGCATTATTACCACCTAAAGAATATTTTAAGAGTTAAAGAACTAATGTCACAAGACAGAGAAACTCCCTGCTTTTATGTTTAGTCGCACTGATTACTGCAAAAGTATTTTCACAGGCCAATACAAAATCAATCAGACAGCTGCAGCCTATCAAAAATGCTGCTGCTGGTGTTCTCACTAAGACTAGGAAAATGGAGGACAACATCTAGGTTTTAAAGTCCTTACACTGGCTACCTGTAGCTAAGAGAATATACTTTGTTAGTTAATGAATCGCTAAACGGTGTAGCACCACAATACTTTAAACATAAACTATCATCTTTTCAACCTTCCAGAATACTCAGCTCTTGTGGCTCCAGTCTACTTTGTGTCCCCAGAACCAGAACCAAATACGAAGCAGCATCACTTTTATTCAGCTTTAACCTGCAGCAAACTCCCAGATCACTGCAAAACATCTGAAGCACTGAACTCCTGTAGATTAAGGTTGATGACCCACCTGTTTAGAGCTGCCTTTGTGCAAAACAAACCCAAGAGAAAAGCTGCTCTAGACAAAATATCTTATTACATACTGACAATTTCAATATAATTATAATGGGATTTCTATGACTGTGCGTCATGATTCTGATGTTTTGAGGATTTGCTGTGTAGTCTTTTATGATGTAAAGCACTTTAAATTGCCTGTTGAATATATTAAAATCTGTTGTACAAATTGATTTACCATACCACTTTATTTACCAGAGGAAGTTCTGTGAGAGTTACAATGAAGCACCTGATGGATAGACAGACAGAGAATTGGCTTCTATGCATGAATGATCATCCATACTAACACCCTGCCTTCTTCCATTTTCCACAGGGAGGCTGGTGCAGGGTAGGGAGGAGAAGTGGTAATGAGTGCAGTGGAAGCAGTGGACTCACCATCTGTCCAGCATGGCTCTGGTTCCATGTATTCCTCCACCGTTTCTACCACCACCACCTCTTCTACGTCTGGCTTGATGTCAATGGTACTGCCCTCTGAGGAGCTGGTGTCATCCAGCTGTTGAAAAGGAGACTAATGAGCTTGCACATAAGTGTAAAAGAAAATAACATTATTGATGCACATTGGAGTGGATTCAGAAGAACATTACTTAAGATGCAGAAACATTTCAGTTAGGAAACTACACTTACTAAGTCTTTCATTGAAAAAAAAAAACAAAAAAAACGGATTCCTTTCAAAGCAATCCAGAATATCAGATATAATCCACTCCAATAGAATATCAAATAGCACATCATTTGCTCTGAAAGTTTTTTTAATGCATTTAACAGGAGACATATGTAAGCGGGCATCCATTCTTCTATGCTCCCTGTTTGACTCAGGCAGACAAGATGTTGTTGTTGAGTAATGGATCTCCATTACTCTCAACAGTGCAGAGGAGCTCACCACACCCATCCATTTAATGCCCAGTGAAAAGACTTCACTGTGGAGATCAGCATGTTTTTAAACTAAAAAATAAAGCTTGAAATTATTTTCTCCTTTTTGATTTTTTTCACAAACATCTTTGCACAATATTGAGATTTCTTGTGATGGAACAAGGAAGTATAGGTTAATTATGAACATGCACATGGTTTTTCTTTTTTACAAATACTAATATCAAATGCATGACCTGCATATGCCTATCGCCAATTCTCTGGTGAAAATAAAGCTCAAACTCACTCAGAGTGGACGGGGAGGATCTGTGAAGTGCATTTTCTGTACTCTTCCCGTACAATCTTAATAGGATGTAGATCAAGAAATTCTTACACATGAATTTCCATTGATCTAAGCCATTCCATTGCAACTCTAATCTAAAGTCTACTACAGCCTTTAACAGGTTTTCTTCAAATAATTTATTGTTTTCAGCTCTATTCATATTCCTATCAGCTCTGACCAGACTCACTGTCCCTGCTCAAGAAATCATTATATCATGATACTGCCATCTTATTTCAAGGCTGATCTGATCAGAGTAACTTGCTCCACATGTTTTCCTTTACACATATAGTAGCAAACTGCAAAGGGACACCTTGTCTCCCTTCTTGCTGCTTTTTCATATGGGCGAGAATTGTAGATCAAAAGTTGTTCTTCCAACAGGTTCTCCCAACTGATTGTGAACCTCCACAGCTCCTCTAGAGCACAACCCTTCTTGTTGCTTCTCTGATGAATACCGTCCGCCAAGGTTAGAGGTTTCAAACTTCAGTCCCAGAGGGCCAGTGTTCTGAAAATGTTAGATTCATACCTGGTCCATCTAACTGAACTAACTGGCTAAATGCATTATTGGCATGTAAATAGGTATTTAGACTCCTGTTGTGAGTTTATTTGATTCAGTTTTGTTGGAGCTGGTAAACATCTACGCCCAGGTGTCATTTACCAGCCAGGACACTTCTAATGGTAATTGGTGTCCTATATATTATTCAGGGTTTGAGTAAGGAAAACGTATTATCAATATGCCTGTGTAAATTCTGAGTCATCTGGGTCACGGCCTAAATTGGTAGACAACTCTTCTTTCGCTCATTTTTTTTAAGACATTTTGACACCCATCCAGGAGTCTTTGTTCTGTCGGCTTCAACCAGAGCGGCAACTAATTATCATGCACTTAAGACTTTTCATTTAGTTATTTGTAAAAAATCTGAAAATAATTAATATTTTTTTCCTCCACTTCACAATTAAGCGATACTCTGTATTTGTCTGTCCCATAAAATCTAAATGAATTCATTCAAGTTTGTGGTTGTAACATGAGAAGATGTCCACACCTTTAAGAATCCTTCTACAAGGCATTTTGTTTCCATTGCTGTAGGTTGTTAAACCATCTGATTAGTCACTGACCTCTTTGCTGTTCTCGATGTCTGACTCGCTGCTAAAATCCTCTGTGTTGAGGTTTTCAAAGTCGGACTCTCCCACAGCAATGGGCACGCAGACTGTCAGGTTGGGGTTGTGGATGAACGACATATGGTCCTCATCGATCATGTATTTCCCCACGCTGCTGCCGATGCCGCTGGTGGTGCCGTTTCCATTCTTGGCATAATCCAGGTCGCGTTTGATGTCCACCCCAGTGTGATTGCCGATGTAGTTCACCTTGGTGTCACACATATCCTCCAGAGGCTTCTGCTCATCCTCCATGGGAGGTTTTCGGACCAGGCTCGCCACCAGTATGCGCACCTTAGCTTTTATCCATGCAATGCCCTTCTTGATGCGCATGACAGAAATCTGGAGGTTGTTGGGCTCGCCATCGTCATCTGTTGCAGCCAGGTTGTCGGCACTGAATGAGCTCAGCAGCAAGGCAAGGAACAAGTTCAACACCTTGAAACACATGGATATCAAGTCAGTGATTGAGCATCAACGCTTCAATATGTCACCACATGATAACAGCCAGCCAAAGTGGAAACTCACCACCAGGTTACCAATGACCATGACCATCATGAACACAATGAGGCACATTCCCTGCCCCGCCACCTCCATGCAGTCCCACATGGTTTCGATCCACTCTCCACACAGCACCCGGAAGACGATCAGGAACGAGTGAAAGAAATCATTCATGTGCCAGCGAGGCAGCTCACAGTCAAGAGCAATCTTACACACACAGTCTTTGTAGCTCTTTCCAAACAGCTGCATGCCCACCACGGCAAAGATGAAGACGATGATGGCCAGCACCAATGTCAGGTTTCCCAAAGCTCCCACTGAGTTACCAATAATCTTGATCAGCATGTTCAGTGTCGGCCAGGACTTGGCAAGCTTAAACACCCTCAGCTGGAAAGAGATAAGAGGAAAGAGATGGGAATTAGTCATGACATTCAAGTATCGAGTCCGGTTTTAAAGATTTAGGGGAGAGGGTGGTAGAGATGGGGGTCAAGCAAGTATTCACCAATCGGAATGACCGCAGAACAGAGAGGCCTTCAACATCAGCCAGAGCCAGCTCTACTAAACTCAGCGTCACAATGAATCCATCAAAACAGTTCCAGGCCTCCTGGAAATAGTAGTACGGATCCATAGCTACAAGCTTGAAAAGCATCTCGCCTGCAAAGATTCCTGTGAACACCTACAAGGTAAGAAAGATGTGATTCGAACAAATAAATTAGACTCAGCAGCATGTTTTACAGGAAAGACAATTGGATGTGATGGACAGACGATAAAACACCTCTCTGCAAACTGAGTCTCATTTAAATTAGACTCTGATCATTTTTGTTTCTTTCTTTCTTCTTTCCTTGTTTTATTATTAGTTTTAACATTTATAAGCTAGTTTACTGGAAAGAGGATAGAGAGAGAAGGGGAAGCAATGTATCAAACGGCCTCAAACATGGAGTCCGTGTAACGACAGCCTTCTGAAGCACTACAGCCTCTTCACATGGTGCACTTACTTTATCAGCTGAGCCCCCCGGAGTTTATACATTAAAACATGGTTTTCAGAATCTTTTTCAAAGATTGTAAGTTTTAGGGCTCATGCACTTTATGAAACTTTATGAAAATGTTAAACATGGTGGAGGATCTGTAATTCTGTTTCCTTTCCAAAGGACATGGGAATGTAGTTTAGGGTGTGTCATCTCATCAGAACATCTTCAGAATACCTGTATATAACTTGTTATTGGCTCTTTCAGAAGGCTAGTTGCTCAAAATACATGATCAAATCAATACAGTTAGAGCTGATTTTAAAAGGCTGTTTTATTCAATTTCTTAGATTTAGACTAATCGATTGCAGTGAAAGGCTGGTTTATTTTTAGGCATTTTACATGGGGAGCAAAATATGAAGAGGTAGCTGTATGTAAACAGACATCATGCTGCCTGTGCTCACATTTACTCCCAAAAAAGCCATCAGTGAGCTGGAATGTTGAGCCATAATTCAGGCTCAATTTAGATACATCGATCAGGCTCCATGAAAAATTAATATAGCCCTCCCATTTAACGGTCAACCGCAAGAAAGAAAAGCTGTTCCCACTGCAGGAAAACAGCAGCTCCTTGTAATTAAAGAAAAGACTTAAACAGAGACAAAGAGGGGTGGTCAAAACTGTGTGCATGTATGTGAGGAAAATAAAAACCCAGGAAGACTGTGCCTAGTTTTTTTTTTTTTTTTCTGTTCTCCCATTTTTTTCTCTTTTAACTCTAGATACACAATGAAAGCTGCTGCCAATTATGGTCCAAAAATAACAGCAATCTCTGAGCGACTGAGAAGGAGTTGAAAAGATTCCTCACAAGCAAATCAGATAACAAAGAGAGAGAGAAATAAAACACACTCACCAGATTGCCTACAGACAGCATCTCCTCAAAGTCAGTCGTCATGGGGTAGTGCTCCATAGCCATGAAGAGGGTGTTGAGGACGATACAGATAGTGATGGCCAGGTCCACGAAGGGATCCATGACTATCAAGTTTACAATCTCCTTGATCTTAATCCACAATGGGCAACATTCCCAGATCAGGAATGTGTTAGAAAACTTATACCAGCATGGTGGACACTTGCGCTGAGACTCCTCCAGTTCTAAAGACATAGCGCGGATCACAGATCAAAACCAAACATAATGACATGCGAGAGCATACTGCATGCATGCAATGGTATAATATGATAGAAAAAAATTGTATGCACTGTATGTATCTGGTACTGTTGGATTTGCAAAGCAGATAAGCAGGAAATTCATGTCAAAACTAGTCAGTCAATGAGTGCAGCCCTAGTTAAAGAAGAATGAGAATAAGCAGGTAAAATAGCTGGGTTAAAAGTGGCAGTACCCTCCGCTAATGTGTTGGTAATGACGCTCATGACACTGTTGGCCCGCTCTTTCCGCCCAAAGGAGGTATTGAGCTGGTCCACAGACACCATCAGGGAGCCCGACAGCTTCTTCTTCACCTCAACCTCAGTAGTCGGCTGTCAGGAGGAGAGGAAGAATCAAGCACCCATGGAGACGACATGAACCCCATCCCACATCACCACCGGTGGCCGGCGGAGGGAAGTGCAACAGTTGGCTATTGTAGTTGAGGGTCAGAATTTGGGGCAGTTAAGGAGAGGGGGCCTTTTTGACTTTTTTAATATCTGCATAGGCTGTAATTTCATGCATGTGTCAGCCAAAGTGGGAGCAGTGGGCAAGGGCTTTTTGACCTAATGTCTTTGAATGGGACTGCTCTTCCAGATTCGCTCAATAATGGGTCATGATATATTTGGGCAGGGAAAACTGCTTCTGCATGAATGCATTATCAGTCATGTCATGCAAAAAAATGGAGGCTTTGCTGCCATTGCAATATAATCAGTTATATATATTTTTTAATTAAAAAGTGTCTCCCAATTCTGGCCATCTCTATGTCACTTGCAAATAGATGCTTCTTACTTTGAATCATACAACTTATATTGCAACCATCAAGTCAAGAGATAATATGGAGGCAGGTAGTTCAGATTCATCCAATTGTCATGCATGAGCATGCTCCAAGTCAAAGAGAGGGAGAGGAAAACTATGGATAACTGAACCAATTCTCTACTCTTCTACCACATGCTTGTTCTAATTTAGCACTTATTTCTACCATGCTAACTAGAGGGAGGTAAAACTAATTCACTACTGTTGACCAGGGATAGTTTGGAAGACAGAGAAAGGTAAAGACAGACAAGGACAGCAGCCCTCCTTTGTTTTGTTTATTTATTTTCTTTATGAAGGTCTAAGAGGATGGTGTAATAGTTTCTATGTGTTTCTTTTACATCTGCTTTGGTATCATGTATGGGAATTAGGGAAGCAGATAAAAATGTCTTTGGCTCTACAGTGCTGGTCCCCTATGTCCTCCGCCTCTTACTGTAGATCTACCCACACAGAGCAGAGGACCTGGATGCCTGGAGGAACACATCAACACACTGAAGCACGTTAACACATCATTAGGTAGTTTTTGCCAACAAAAACTGAGTGTTAAGCAGAAAATCCATCCCATCCTATGCATAAAAAAATGTTTTTAATCATCTAGGATTTGACCTATGTGTGAGTTTTGGGGGATTTTTATAAAGCAATTGATCCAGGTCTGTTTAACAGGATTCGGTAGAAATGCTAGAATCTGAAGACATTCCTGTAAAAGAGCTATTTTCAAGAATTCTGTTTAAGTGGTCGTCAATATCTCTAAGGACTCTAAAGACATTTTAAAGGTCTCAGTTAGGCTTTGGCAGCTTCATCACAAATTTTTTGAGAACAACAGTCCCTTTATAAAAAAGTTGTTTTAAAGCTACTTAACTCTGACTTATAATAATTTAGACCAAAAAGGTACTTAACCATAAAGGATGAGTCAGCATTTTGTCTGGACCGAGCAACTTTGCAAAGAATCAATTATTGTGCTCTGAAACACCACAGACTTTTCATGAGCTCCTTTTCATGAGGTCGACTGAAAATGTTCCTCTTAAATTGTCTGTTGAAATATTACATTTACAATTCTAATTTGATTATTAGCCTTAGTTTAAAATATTGACATATCTGTTAGCTTTGAACTAAGATTTTTTTTTGTGAAAAAATAACATTTTATCAGCTTTGAATATAAAAAAACATTTTCAAACTGACATTAAATTTGAGAACTCAAATTAAGACAGTAAACCCTTTTTCATGCTCAATGGAGAACAATAACCTGCTATATCTATTAATCTCACATCTCAAATTAGGCAACATAATCTTTTAAAAATTCATTGTGTCACAATAAAATTCCTCTTAATTCTGTAATAATAGAGTTGAATTAGTGCAGTAACTGTTTTTTCCTGTATTTATTCATTTTCTTTACTTGTCACTGAGAGAGTAGAAATAAATGTAATTAGTAAATCAATTTATAATTTACATTAATTGCTAGTTCTTTCCTCATCTAACAATTTAAGTGTTTGTTTAGCTTAGTTTATATTTTGTTTAAATGTGAGACATGACAATAGGAATTGGGTTCGTAATTCTAATAATTCAGATCTTCAGGAACATTTGATTTTTGCTCTTTTTATTAACAAATGCTAGCTTTACAGGCAGAAATTTGTATCAGTATGTTTCATCAAAAGTTAAGCAGACTCACACCTCCTCTTTTCTCTTCAATTTTTCAATTTTCCTATACTTAATTTTTTTAACACAAGAAGCTTTTGCATTTGCTTTGTCAGGATTGGACAGATGATTTAGCCCAAGAAAAATATTAAAACACTTATTGAAAGCCTGGAGAACTCTGACAACTTAAAAAAAAAAAGATTATAAGAGGGTCACAGTTAATGAATTCAAAATATAGATATATTATTTTTGTACGGTAGAGTATATATTTCAGAATTCCTTTATCCTACCAATACCATTTACTTTTGATGTAGACTACCGACCCTATGAAACCATGGCTGGCTAATGGCTACGTCTGGTCTCTATAATTAAGTCAATTTTCTCCATCCTTTGCCTACAGTTGGAGGGCAGCATACACTGCAGGGGCTGGGGAGGGCAGGCGCGAGCGCTTAGCCAAGAGATACATACGGACTTGCAAAGATGACAGTAGAAGAAAGAGAGCCAGAAAGAAACGTAACGGACGAGAGGGGGGGCCATGCCTAGATAAGTCTACTCATTGACTTCCTTACACTGTCGTCAGAAGCTGCCTTATCTATTTTCACCTCAGGCAGAAGGCGTCCACCCGGCCCGGGGCCGATAAGCGACACCACTCCGTTGCAATCCACCGTGCTGTTCCTCTTCCCGTGGAAACCGGTGTAGCTGTTCCGCCGGTAGGGGCTGAAGAGGGAGCCGCGGCGCTCCTCGCACTCCTCCACCGTGCTGTGCTCATCATCTGCAAATTCTGTCTCAGAGCCCATGTCCTTGCTGCGGCCCTTGAAGCTGAAGATGCTGCTCTTGCTGTTGTGACGGGAGAGGAAAGGCGAACCGGGGATGCTCAAGAGGGACTGGAGGGTGGGGAAGGAGCAAGAGGCAAAATGAGAAAGGATAAGCTCAAATTTACAAATTTTCCAAGAGAAGCACTCTTCGACCATCACAGGCAGTGCAGATAGTATTGATTGCAGCTATTCATAACCACGATACTTTACCAGAAAAGATACGAAACATACTCAAAAAGTGAAATTGATATTGTTAATTTGGATTTGCTGCTACAAACCTTTATTTAGTAAAAAACTCAAAAACCCAATAAGAATAACTTTAGGGGAAATAATGAGAGACCAAAACTAAAAGAGGATAAAACTTTAAAGACTTTCCTATTCTCCATTCTAATTCATTCCATTGTAAATCTGTCTGTTTGTTAAAGGCAGCTGTCCTGCTGTTATGGTCTTTTTGTAGGATGCCCCTATATTTAGTTTCCTCCATCTTGATATCAGCGTTGACCACATTCCCTTTCCCTGTTAAAGAGAAGCCTCCCTCTAGTCTAATGGTGCCATCATTTTACTAGTAGTTGTTTTTCAACAGTCTTCTCTGATCAGAGCAGCTTCTACAAATCTGCCATTAAGTTTTTGAAGCGTACAAATAAAAGCTGACCTTTCAGCTGATACTGCCATTATGAGCTCTGTTTCTCTGCAGCTCCTCAGATGATACCAAGGCCCTTTAAGGCAAGAACAAAGCTCTCCTCACCCAAACTGCTATTGTAGGATGACAGCTGTGTTGGTGGAGTTTTGCTCTTGCTGCATTTCTAATAATGTTGGATTATGCTGAGGAGGATACTTTTTACTGGGTGTGTTTTTTCTGAAGGCAATTGTTTGCTTTTACCGGTAATTAGATTTTTAGTTGGGAATGGGCTGAATAAACACATGTCAAATTTTCTATACAGTATATGTCAATGTAAAAAAAAATTTAATCTTTTCCTTTCTTTAACTTAAAATTAAAGTGCAACTTTTTTGATAGGCACAGCGAAATTAGGGGCTGTGGTGATATGATGTGACAAAAGGTTAAACAGCTTTAGCGCAATAATGCTTCTGAAAGGCATTGTAAAAACCCTTGGAGTCCAGATACCTCTAAAAGAAAGCAGCAGAACTTCACTCTCTCTGAAACATTCATGATTTTGTAGTAAATAATTCAAAATCTGAACATGACTTTCTTCATCTGCAGCCTAAACGTGCTTCTCTGTTTAAAAGAATGTGCAATACCACATTTTATGCATTTGAAATCTGAAATTCCTGCTTACAAAAACAGGATGTAAACACTGCCACACTCACAGTTATTTAGTATATTTAGCACAGAGCTTAAGTCATCTTTAGATCAGCTATGGTGGCTCTTGTTCCCCTGGTTTTGTAATTCAAGCAACTTTTTTTGTTTACTAATGCATCTGTTTTCCAGATGCTCCCCATAAAGATACATTAGTTTTATGTCATTATATTCAGCAGGATACTTATGAGCAAGCCCTGAAAAGTAACAAGTTTTTAGAAACTCCCAACAACGAAGACTATAGGGTCTTATTTTGGTCAGTTATTTCACCTGGTTCATAATGGAAGACTTTCGACCAAGGCGGTTATCAGGGAAGCGGAAGCGGCTCCTCTTACTGCCATCATCCGACTCTGACTTCACAAACTTCTCGCTATCACCTTTCTCCTTCTCCTGCTCTTTCTGACGCCACTTCTTTTTGCGGTTGCGGCGCTCTTTGGCACTCTTGGAGCTGAGCTTTGACATCTCAGAAGAGCTGACAGACAGGCGCCCCCCTCCGTCGTCCTCCACTGCATCCTCCGACACTGTGCCAGCAGAGGTTGCAGGAGGGGCAGTCTGAAGAGAAATGAGCCCATTAGTAAAACCTTAACATATTAAACAGGTTCCCCTAAAAAATTATAACACCATTTCAAAGAGGTTTGACCTGCTCCTCCTGCTGTCTCTTGAGCTGCTCGAGCATTGCCTTAAATTCCTCCTCCTTCTGTGCCGCCTCTTCCATGGTAGCCTGGTTCTGCTCCTCATAAGCCATAGCGACCACAGCCAGGATCAGATTCACCAAGTAGAAAGAGCCCACAAAGATCACCAGGACGAAGAAGATCATGTAGGTCTTTCCTGCAGCCCTTAAGGTCTGTTTAAAAGCAAATGCAGCAGAAGTATTGGAAAGGGGAGCATATCATCAGATCTAAATGGCTCATCAGAAACATTGAACCAGGTGCTGCAAAGTGGCCAAATTATAACTGGGGCAAAGACATAAGATACATAAGGTATTAAACCACTGTAATAATAACTAAATTATGAGATTCATTTATATTAGCTTCTGTTTAAATGAGCCCACTTGGACTGATTCTTGCTTGCTTAGTAGCTGGTACGTGGTTAAGCCTTTTTTGTTTTTTTGCATCCTTATCATCCTGAGGAGATGATCCTCAACACCAGCATAACCTGATGGACAATGGCACCAAGCCCAAGACAAAACCAATGAGAGAGCATTTTAAACACCATTGATTCCTTTTTAATAACAGGTTATTCCATGAAAAATGGTGCCAAACTCATTGGTTCCAGCAACACAACAGTTTGTTGCTTTAAAACTTAAAAATGTTCATCATAAACCCACCGAGGCGCGTATGTTTTGCATCTAATAATATAAAGGCTGTACACTCTTAACACTCTCTGTTTAAATCACAAGAAATTGATTGAAGTTTTTATTATCAGTTATTCTGAACTTTTATTAAACTAAATCAATTATTTTCACCTATCCATTTATTCCGTAACACTTTATCCCTGCTGAGGTCATGAGGGGTGCTGGTGCATATCTTCAACTGTCTACGGGCGAGAGGTGGGGTCCACCCTGGACAGGTCGCCAGTCCATCGCAGATCAACACAGAGATAAAGAGGGCAAACAACCATTCACGCACACACACTCACACTTAAGGACAATTTAGAGGAGCCAATTAACCTAATAGTCATGTTTATGGACTGTGGGAGGAAGCCGGAGCACCCGGAGAGAACCCCAGCATGCACAGGGAGAACATGCAAACTCCACGCAGAAGGACCCCGGGCTGGGAATCAAACCCAGAACCTCCTTACTGCAAGGCAGCAGTAGTACCCACTGCCCCACTAAGCAGCCCCATCTTCCATAATGAATGACTAAACTTGACTTTAAGCAGAACACTGTAACAATGGAAATGAGGGGGTCGCTGTAGATGTTAGAACACTTAATTATTCTTGTTGCAACTTAAAAGTTCACCCAGCTATAAACTCTCGTTGAGTTAAAGCAGGGAAACACAAAAGATACAGGAAATATGCAATTACTAAGAAAGCTCTAGCACCCTAACCCCATAAACATCTACCCTTGGTTCAGTTAGGAACCAGTAGTATAGTAATCTGGCATCGTTCCTGGAAAAAGTTCCTGAAATGGGAGCGCAGGTAAAGCTTTTTTAAGGTGGGAGAGTATAAATGAAGCCCTACCTTAAAGAAAGAGGAGAATTCTGCTCAAACACCAATCATACATTTCTCTCTATATTAAGTGTATTTACAAGAAGCATTAATAATTTCTAAAGAGTAACTTTAAAAATACATGAGTCACTCTAAGCCGGTGGTCTCAAAGTCCATTCCTTGACGGCTGTGCCCATCAAACCTTTAGATGCATCTCTGCTTCATAACATCTGACTCCTATCTGAGCTGATCGGAGGAGCTTGACTGCTGCCAGCAGGACACATCTAAGCTAATGACACTGTTTGAGCAATCAGATAACTCAGCATTTTCTCTATGTTCAGAACATTCTGCACTAAACCTAAACTCTGCAGCAAAAAACATTTCATCTCAGCATTGTAATCCTGCTGCTTAGGGTGGAACTGCAAATGTAAAAGTAGAAACAACGAAATCTCCCGACTTTTGCTCAGTGCCCACTACACATTATGAAGCATTGAATATTTAATGATTTATTTATTCCACTTGACCCTCAGAGCTGAGATCATGAGTGCTGCCACAGTTTTGGATTAAACTCAGCATTGATAATTCTAGCCACCTGACCAGAGGGATGTCCCTGGGATGGAGACTTGAAATGGAACAGGCAAAATGTAGGAGGTGAAAATAACAGATTTAAAATAGATCTGAATTCAGCATATTTTTTTTAGATATTTGGCATTTGTATGCACTTGTTTTGGTTTAATAGATCAAAACCATTCAGTAAGGGTAAAATAAATTCTTATATTTTTGTAAAGGCTTGAAAGTTTATTCAAATAATATATATCCCTTTAAGTTTATGATGAACAGATTTTAAAAATGGCACATAAATATATTTTCCTATGGTGGAACATGTGAAAACATTTATATCTCTGCTAAACTTGTATAATTCCTATGCAGAATTTGACAGGTGTGTGTTACATAGCAAAGAAAGTTGGACCAGTTAACACATCTGTTGTACCAGCATGTAGAGGTTTTCCCAGAAGTCCTGTGTCATGAGTCGGAAGAGAGCCAGGAAGGCCCAGCCAAAGCTGTCAAAGCTGGTGTAGCCGTAGTTTGGATTCCTCCCAGCTTTCATGCATGTGTAGCCCTCCGGGCAGCGGCTGAGGGGTGAAGAGAGAAACAGAATGAGAGCTGGGCATGCAGCCTGAAAAATGGCACAGCAAAATTTAATAATATTTCCATCCGATCCAGCTTACAGGTGCCTTATAACGTACTAGCACCCCTTAATATGACCTTTTTTTCTCCATTCTGTCAGATTGAAACCATTCTATAAAATCTTTGACTTGGATTTAATGCATGATTATAAAGTAAGCGGAAAGTGGTATCTGGTTTTCTGTTTTTGTTAAGAAGTGAGCAGAAGTGTAGCATTCGTATCTACTTAGGCTCTTTTACTCTGACACCACTAAATAAAATCCTGTGCTTCTATAAAGTTGAAATATGAGCCACATTTATACAGTATGTTGCCTCCCCGAGGGAGTACATTGAAGAGACTTTAACTTGACATACAGCTGGATTTATTTCTAACTGTTTTGCACAACTCTGCCTTACTGGGCTTCAATTTGTAGCTTCTGACAGGTTGTTTTCTCGTGTTTCCCTGTGCTTGTCTACTCCCATCTTCCTAATAACTCTATCTCTCCTGTTCTGAGAACTCTGTGTGGCCATCCCCTTGTTCATTGGGACAGTTTGCTCTCTATTTTTCTGCTATAAATATGTCCACAAACTGCTTGTGCCAAAACAAAAGGAATATTATAACAATTCAACAATATTGCCCCTCATTAATTACAGAGAGATGAAATGTGCCATTCATAAAACGTCTCCATTCTACTACCTGATCTCTTGCTGCTCCTCCACAGTTAATGTGGCCCTCTCGGCTGCTGGACAGCCATATCATACAAAAATAGTGGCTGTGTGGTTTTCACTTTATTTATGTATGATGGAATAAACATTACTTCATGTAATATTCATATACTGTTTTATTACCTCGTATTTTCTATAACTTTGTATCATCATTCTTCATTTTCTTCACTTTCATTTAATGTCTTTGCCTGCTTCAGGGAATATCATTCGGCATAGTTGAAGAAACTGCTAAGAATAAATGTCTGGGAATACATTCAATGACAATAAATAACTCTGTATAGTATTGGTTGACATAAGTTGGTACAGAAATAGTTTCTTTGAGTGTTTGAGATTTGAAAGCCGGCTGAAACCAGAGCAACCTAAACATTTGCTGTTGATGCTCAAGTCAAGTAAAATATCTCCCTAATAATCCGCTGTGTTTCTTGGTAGTCCCTAAGGTATCTTTAAGAGGCATCATTACACCACATCCTAAACATATCTGAGTGATAGACAATTTATTGTCACCGTAGGGTAACTTGTATTGGAATTTGTATGCTAGAACAGGGATTCCCAAATATTTCAACCTGCAACCCCAAAGATAACAGTGACCCCTGAAAATACATGGAGTTTTTCCCTCTATATTTGAAGGCGCTAATTCTCTTTTTCATTTAGCTTTTTAATTTAGTAAGTAAGTTTGCTAACATCTACAGTTTTCTAATCGATTGATTTTGTTATTGTTTTCAGCTTAATTATAGTTATTTAAATTTTTTTCTTTATTTGTAAGTTGTTTTTAGTTTATATGGCTGTTTTATTAAGGATATTATTGTTTTAGATATGAATATGCAGGTCTTAGGTGGATCAAAATGCAGTGGGTGGTTACATGGTTTTCTACCAGTAATTTAACAATCAGCAGACAGTCAGGCTGATGTGGAGAAGCCAGAGTAGGAGAGGCAGTGAGTAATCCTGTGACATTAACTTTGTTGTGTCTCTGTCAACTTGGAATATAATAATAAATATATATATATATATATATATATATATATATATATCTCAACGTTGGCTGTGACACCATCCTGGAGAGAAATATCAGCTGTGCTGCTGCCTTCAACAGTTGTTTATAGACGTTGGAGCTTGGCCTTTTTTTCAGTGTAGTCCAGTTTCTCTGACTGGCTGTATGTGCTCTCTTTCATCCTATGAAATGGGAGCTGGCTCAGAGCCTGCTGCCTGGCTGTGTGTCTCCTGGTCGGGGCCGCGTGTGGAGCTGGTTGACATTTGCCTTTTGTATCTCTGCTTCGTTGTGTACTGTATGTCTTCTTCTTTCTCCTTGAACCCCAGTCAGCCTCAGAAGATGACCACTCAGACTCAACCTGGTCCTGCTGGAGGTTTCTTTCAGCTGGTTTTCCTTAGATAAAAAAACTTTGAACCAATCTGACTGTATGCTCTGCTTGAAATGTCTCTGTAAAGTCCCTTGAGATGACTTCTGATAATTGGCAATACATGAATAAACTGAATTGAATTTAATTAAATAATGTTTTACCAAAGTAGCTGTCGTTAGATCTTAATAATAATAAACACAGTTGGACTTAAGTTATAAAAATCAGTGAATTCAGGAGAAAATTAGGTGAACAGGATTTTTCTTAGTATTTTTCTTCTCCATGATATATTTTTCAGATTTCTAAGGTAAAAAAAAATTGGACAATTATGTATAATTTTCTTACTACCGGTAAATCTCAGCATGTTACCTTTTGTTGGTCTATTTCAAACAAACACAAACATTTGAGATGGTGGGAATACTATAGCAAGGCACAGCAGGCATGTCTATGCAGGATCGGCTGTTGCATTTTAGAGGAGTCAGATGGAGTCATCTTACCCTGAGTCTGAGCTATTCCCACAGAGCAGGGCGTCTAGCTGATTGGGCAGGATGTAAAAATTGGCTGCAGAAAAACAAAATTAAAACAATATTAACATTTGATTAAAAAAAATTATTCCAGCTTTTATTGTTTATTTTGTAACATTCTGAATCTTCAATTTGATTGGATATTTATGTCAGGAGCATTTCATTTCTAACCATTTGGTTTTTGCCAAAATGACATATTGTTTCCTTATTCCAGCATATGGGCTGACTCATACTCTACATCGCTGCCAGGTAACCAGTGGCAAAGCCTCGCCCCTACTTACTCTCATTGTTGATGTACTCATTCCAGTCAAAACCCTTGCTTCCATTGTTCAGGTAGGTCTCATTAAGGTTGATTGGCCATAACACACACTTCTGGCGCAGGTTTCCCATGAAGAGCTGAAGGCCAATCAGGGCAAAGACACTCAAACAGAAGACGGTGAGGATCATCACATCTGAAAGCTTCTTTACAGACTGGATCAGGGCTCCAACGATGGTCTTCAGGCCTGGTGGTCAGCCACACACACACAATTTTCCATGTTATTCTGTGAAAAAAAAACTAGTCCTGATAAAAACTATGTCTTTTAACTAACAAGCAATTGTTACTTTTAAATTATTATTAAAAATCAAAAGTTACAATAACTGCATATTCAATATAAATCATTAATATTGGGTACATTTTTTAATTAATTTAATTAAACTGCAGGCAAGAAAAAATAATTTCAAATATTCATTGTAAGATATTTTCAATTAAATTAATAATTTTATTCAGATACTTTTACGGTAATAACAATAAACAGTAAATATTCAGAAGCCTTTCCACTCTTTTTACAATTATGCAATTAAAATATATATTGAGGGAAAATTTGCTTTTACAGCCAATAATAATAAAAAAAAAAGAGGGGGAGGGCTATAGAATAATGAAAGAGAATAGAGCACAGCAGCACAACGAGGGGCTATGAGTAGGGATTGAGGCACAGGCAGGGGGGCTGGAAACCACATGCAGGTCATTTAAACTCCAAGGCTGAACAGGAGCAATTCAATGCCAGTGCCAGTCACAGGCACTTTCTTGAACTGTCTTGTTTTAGGCGTCATTTACAAAAGCACTGACTCCCCATACTGTGACCCTACAACCTGTCTCATCCACAGGTCTACTGATTATAAATTAACTTTACCTTCTGAACAGGCATCCTCTGGCAGTGTTCACAATGGGGTCCACAGGCAACTCACACAGGGATGCTGGGCGACCCACACCTTTTTTTCTGTTCAGCCTCTATAGGTAGTGGGCTTTACCGGCGGTTCATGCAATATGTTCTAATAAAATATGCCCTTGATTAAGTCTGACAATCTCAGCTACTGTTGATAAAAGTGTCATCAGCTTAGCCAGGTCTATTTACTGGAAGTAATTTTCTTATCTTGATGAGAAGATCCCATAAAGAAAACTATATGACCAATAAAATCAGTATCGGTCTGGTTTGGAATGAAAAGAACCTAATTTCCTGAGAAAATCAGATCTTTTGCAAAAAAAACAAAACATAATTACTCAGGGCTAAAGATAAGATTTACATTTTGAGTTTGTCCGTAGTGGCATTTAGCTTGGACTCGTATAAAACAATAAGAAAACCGGGCCTGACCCAATCCAAAGAATACCTAGAGCACATGTCTTAACTCACAAAACTTTTAAAAAAGGATTTCGGCCTTATAATGACATTTTTAGGTGAAAATTAACTTTGATTGAGAATATTAGGCAATCCAAAAGACGAGGCATTTTGAAACCCAAACACTAATAAGCCTAGCCTAGTTGTAAAAGTAGTCAGAAGATTCACTATCTTCAATTTGAAGAAGAAAAACTAAAGTTTTAAATTGAATCAAATTATTCCAGTTGTGTAAGGATACACTTGTATGGAAATTTGGACATTCAATATTAATATTACTGCTGAGTGATATTTACCAATGATATATAAATATATTTAAAGGTGGACAATAATTGATTCTCAATATATATTGCAATACGACTTTATTCAAAAAGAGCAATATTACTTCAAAGCAAATTTCCAATGACTGACTGTTTGGGGTTTTATGTGTTTTGTTATTTTTCTATCATAATTTTTTAACTGTAAACTTTTATTTTGAAGGAGTTTTATCAACCTTTTGTCATAAGTTTGTACAGGATTATTTTATGGCCATTCTTGGCAGTCTGTCTGAGGCTATTATTTTGTCTATATTGAAATTATATAAAATTGACCTAAATTAAGAAATATATCCTGATAAAACTTTAGACCATATTGTCCAGCCCATAATTCTATGTTCATATTATACATATTACACGTAGCTTTCGACACTATGAAATATCAACCAAACCACAGACATTGCTTCTCTGCTTCAGTTAAGTCTTGTCAAAAAAACCACAATGCTTGACTGCATTTGCTATTACTCTAATCTGGTCAAACTATTTTCACATAGTCTTGTTTTACTTATCAAACAGATAGGGTAATATAAAAAAATCGGATAAAATCTCTCAATAACAACATTAAAGCAATTAAATTTTGCAGCTTTTTTTGAGGAATTGTAAGAAAAAGACAGCAACCAATTAGTTTTAAAAGATAGACTGCATGTGATTTTGAAATCTTGCGATTACATTTGGGGAATTTAAAACCAAGTTCTGATGTGTTTTAAAAGAAGCTGCAAAATTCCTGTGCTTTTAACCTTGAATTTTCTAAATTGGGTCATAATGAGGCATTTGTTGCTCACTAACTTTCTTAGAAATCAGAAGAAACTGTAGATTATGTTTCCATTAAAAATAAAAGAAGTATAAAACAATATCCATCCTAATAATTAACACCTTCTACAGTGTTATCGTGTCTTTAAGAATATAGCAGATAATGTGTAAAAAGCATTGTGCATCTTTGGAAAGGGGAAGTCTTGTTTTCTGGAGTCATTATGGTAACCTGAGTAGCAACCAGCAGTAATAAAATGTAAAGGAAAAGGAAAGCGTCTTTTAAAAATGTTTACCAACATGGAACATTATTATTGCATCACACTTTCAGATCTAAGATGAAATATTTAAATTACATTTTACCCATAATTATCAGAGCCCATTTAATGGATAAAAAAAAACCCTTCTGAATTTAAAGCATAGAGTTATACACTTTTGTTGACATTAGTAGTTGTATGATTTGCATGCCCAACCTCTATCGTGTCAACACGTGTATTTTTCTGAGAGACAAACATTCATCTCAGAGAGTAGTAAAAAATAAAAATAAATAAAAAAGGAAAATCAATAATCAAACAAAAATAGGGCAAATGCCATTTGTCAGCCAAGCTCTTGATAGACTAATATTAGAAGCAAGTGACCAAAAAGCATCATGCAGCATAAGAGATATGTTCACAAACTAGGCTTGGCAGTCTTCATACATATAATAAGCATATTCTGTGGGCTCTCTGAAAGCTACTCATAAATATCAGTTTGGGTCCTGCTAAAAGGAAACCTGTCATTCCAAATTAGTCTTTAAAAAAAGAAGACACAACAAAACATGTTTAGGACTACTATAGGACAAGTTTAAGAACTGATAGGAAATGTTACATTTTTCTGTATTATCTTTATGGTTCTCAACCTAATTTTGTTTTTAAAAATGCTTAAACAGCCGTACTGAGTACTTTCTACAGAAAAAGAGGATCCACTATTTGAAAAGTAGGAGTGGAGTAAAGCTGCTGCTTAAATGGAACCCAGAAATAAATAAATGACTTGGCTATTTGGATTAGCACTGATGTTTACAAGACTCCAGGTGTTATTATTAACCTCCATCTGTATTTAATTATTTCACTGCTGTCCAATGCTGTTGGTCAGTCATGGTGTGTACTGTACAGTTAGACAGGTAGTCTTTGTTTGGTCTCAGTTTGAACCCAATCACAGTCTAAGTCCTGAACATGACATGAAAGAATAAATGAAAACATAATAGGCCCACTGGTAAAGAAAAAAACATTTTAGGCTGCTATGACATGAACTCACAATAAAAACTGGCTGCAACTGTCTAGTAGAGCTTTTTACCTATAATTTTCACTAAAAGTGATAACATGCTAAACTTTGGTACTTGTCCAGTTGTTCTATATCTTGAGGTTAATGCCTGTCTTTCCCTATTTGTAGTGGAGGAAACAAATAAATACATTTATTTTTATAATAATCACACCTCTGGGAAGTAGGAAGATATGGGTTTCTATTTTTGAGACAAAAAAACTTTCACTTTAACTTTAAATCCTCACTGAGTAATTTCAATAAAATTTAAGGTGTGAGAATAAGACGTAAAAGAGTACTTAATTTTGAAAACTTTTAAAACATCTCTACCTCTTAAATTTTATGTTTTTCACAAGTTTGTCATAAATCCTTTTTTTATTCAATTCAAGAACCACACAAGCTTGCTATTTAATTATTTAATCTTACATGATATTATTCCACTGGGAATGTTTATCTAGCAACACCCATAGGTCATTATGCAAGAAACCAATTGCAATATAGGGAGTTTAATTTATAAATATATCAGTTTACCTTAAAATGTTTTGTGATAAAAATAAATTAAGTGCTGAAATGAAACAATTGAAAACAAATGAAACAACAATTTTACTCCTATGACTCTTGGTATTCTGGGTTCCATTTAAGACAAATCAAGCTGCCTTGGAGACAAGCCTCATCATGAAAGTGCTGGTGGGGCTGAAGAGAGTGCGGAAAATTTAAATGATTTTAGAGGAGACTGCAAAGCCTATCAAAAATGTATTAGTACCATTTTTGATAATTTTGGAGGAAAAACAAATAAAAACATGGTTGTCTCCAATTTTTTATTTTTTTTTTTGCTGATTAAATAATAACTTTAATCATAAAAATAGTGAGTAGAAAACAAAGGGTGCGAGGATCAGCCTTAGTGTTTAAACTGAGTCTCACCTGGAATGACAGAGATAGTTTTCAATGCTCGGAGAACTCTGAACGTTCTCAGCGCAGATACATTGCCCAGGTCCACAAACTCTGTTATATATCTGAAATAGGGGAAGGATCACACACAGAACAAACACGATGACAAAAACCACACACGCCAAGAGCACAACACCACCGAACCGGGAGGATACGACGCCACTCACAGAGCCTGTCCACTAAGGAGAAGGGTGGAAGGTCAAAGGAAAGAAAGACACACACACCTAACACCGACCCCGCCCCACCTTCCCCTCGCCCCATCCTGTCTTACCTGGAATTACAGAAATAGTTTTCAATGCCCTCAACACCCTGAACGTGCGTAGAGCTGAGACATTGCCTAGGTTTACAAACTCTGTTATATACCTGCAGGATTAAATCACAGTTACAACAGCTCATTATATACATGCATAATTATAAGATGAAAAGATGAATTATCCCCACAGGGGGGCTTTATGACAGACAAACAATGAAATGTAAGTTACTGATCACTCTGAGGTGTGAAGATGCAGGTAAAGCTGACGTAAACTTTTTAAAATAATGGGAAAAGTCCAGGAGAATTGTGAAGAAGCTGTAAAATCCAAATAATGGAGATTGGATGGCAAGAGGAAGCTATATCTGCCGGACGGGAATAGTCACTTGGGCTGCGAAATACTGAGCGGACAGATGCTTTGATTCCCAAAAGAAATACCCGAAAAGTCTCAGATAAATGGAGGAGAGGGAAGGATAGGTTATTAAATAGGACAGGAAATATCTAAAAGAAGGAAATATAATCACATCGTTCTCTAAACCTGCTTTTGATATAAACTGGTTGTATATCAGAATGCAAAGTATAAAGAGAAATACTTACGCCATCGAAATGACCATGAAATCCAGCCAGTTCCATGGATCTCTTAGGAATGTAAAATTATCTATACAGAATCCACGTGCGCAGATTTTTACAAGAGACTCAAATGTATAAATTCCTGTGAATGTGTACCTGAAAGAGAGAAACAAGAAAAGGAACAGTTCACCGGACCGGGTCACAGCAAGCTTATTTACAGATATGTGCAGACATTTCCATCGTTAAAGCATCCAAGGGAACCTATTTAGGGTTAATTATCAACCCTAAGCAGAATTAAACCAGATAATGAGCATAAGGATAGTTTAAAGTATTCTTCCACATGGCCATTTGCTGCTATAGTGTTTACATTTTAGTAAAGTCAACATTTGGCCTCATATAATAGCAATCATTTACCTTTGAATAAAAGACTCTAAATACAAAAATAAAAAACACAAAAGTGTTTGTATTTATTTATTTATTTAAAAGTAAAAATGCTTTTACAATTTCAATTTATAAAGAATTTGTGTTAATAGGACCATATAGTGATATAATATACTAAAATGTTGCATCAATATACTGCAATATGCACTGTATCGTTTGAGCTACAACTAATCCCATTATTTGGTAAATGGCAGTTTACTATTATACAGGCCATAATATAATAGCATTATATGCTACAATATTATAAAACACTTTGTTCAAACAGGCTTTTAGACATAAAAGAAGCAGAGAGCATAACTGTTGTAGTCTTATAATGTCTACGTGTTAGCCTCCACTATAATGTAATATTAGAGCTATGATATTAGAAACTACCAGGTTTTTAATTAGCTGATCAGTGGAGAATTATATGAGTAGTAGTAAGTGATTTATGTTTTTGGTTTATTTAACCAAACACCTGTAGGTAATAATAAAATAGAGTACACTGACCTATTTGGCTTCATTGACTATACCTATTACAGTCTTCAACTTGTGTAAAAACCTTTTGACATTTTTACATACATTCATATTCATGGGTAAGAATAGTAAAAGGATACTTACTCTACTTGTTTTGACCATTCAGGAGGATCACTAAAGGTCATGAATATACAGTTGGTCAAAATAGTACACATAATGATCATGCTGAAAAGAGTGAGGTATGGGTTAAGGAAAAATATCATTTATGGTTACAATGAATTCAAAAACCTTTAATGATCTACAAATGGGGTGTTTGGCTGGACACACAAATGCTTAGGAGGCAAAGAGCTGCTACAGATCTTTGGTGTGTCCATACTTTACAATCCCCTATGAATATTATCAATAGTTGGCTCTAAATACAGCATTTGAATGCAGGCTCTTTACTGTATAAACCCAGGGTCAGATTTCTCTTTTCGATCTTTTATTGCCAATAAACGCAAATTATCTGCTAATTATCAACTACAAACAATTGTCAACTGTTATTGAGTCTTAAGTAGCCCTCAAAAAAAAGACAGGCAG
Organism: Cyprinodon variegatus; assembly: GCF_000732505.1. Classification (NCBI taxonomy): domain Eukaryota; kingdom Metazoa; phylum Chordata; class Actinopteri; order Cyprinodontiformes; family Cyprinodontidae; genus Cyprinodon; species Cyprinodon variegatus. Next base: position 225,594 of record NW_015150979.1, on the reverse strand, counting down.
GACTTGGTACAGTTCAGACAGACAGAGAAGGTTTGTTTGGTTTACTGTAAAGAATGACTCATCATCCGTACCAGCCATTTCCTTCTGTGAGAAAATGGCTACTGCCTGTCCTTTCTTAACATGTGGAAGTGCTCGGACTCTTACACACTGATCCACTCTTGCAGTCACTGGAAACATCAGTAGCGGTATGAGCAGAAACATATCACCATGAATAATGCATGTGAAAAGGAAACCCTCTTGTAAACTGCAGATGGGGGCACCACTTCAAAAAGGATATGAATGTATCAAAATTTTAATAGCTATTCGCCTAACCAGATTGAAAGGACTTATGAAGTACAAGGCAGGTGTGGCACTAAAACGGAAGATTGTCTTCCCTTTATTTAGCACTATAAATGTCTGTGGAGAGAACAAAAACAGACAGGAAAAGGTTTCAGTTAGTAAAGCAGCATTTGAAAATAACAATGTTTAAGTTTTGTGGCAAACTCAAATAAAAGAAAAGAACCATCAGGATGTTTCTGATTGTATTTATGCTGCCAACCCAACAACATGGCAGTGTAAGCAGAAGGAAAAGAGCAAGAGTAGAGTTTCTAGCCCCTTTATGTGGGTAACCGCATAATTGCTTAAATAAAACATGGTGATTTGCATGAAATTTTAATGAAACTGTGCATTTGCACAACTGATATGGGCTCTTTTGCTTTTAACGTGGCCCCACCGACAACATTAAGTCCCACGTAACACCATGAAGGCAGAGCTGGGAGGATGCAGGAGGAGGATAAAGGAGCGGAGGCATGAGGGATGAGTGATTGAGTCACAGAAACTCACCACAATAACATTTGGTCTACTTAACAGAAACATCCAAGAAAATGTCTACTGGACTTAAGTCTTCAGCAAGGTTAGCTTGATATAAATCCAACGATAAGTTGATCGTAGTCAAAGTATCATTATTAACCCTAATTATGTCATAAACATGACATGGAAAAAGAATAAATGAGATATTATGACCGGCTTGAAAACGTTTTTTACATGACTTATTGCTCAAATACTTGTACGGCTGCACCACCATTACTGAGACACAACAAACTAACGTAGACACAAATCTGAATGAAAAAGCACAAAAGGGAGTTTCCAGTATGGCCAAAAATGTATAGACACATTCACCCAAAACTGCTTGGAATGTATGGAGTCTGTTTTTGGCAATGCATGACTAACCTGCTGCAAAGCTACTGAAAATTTCATAATACAGAGCTGAGCAAACAGGAGAGCGGGGGAGATGGAGAGCAAATGCAGCAGGCGAGGCAGGCAGTAACTGTAGCAGCAGCAGGATGAAGGAGAAGCAGGGCGGAGGGAACCGGAGCGAGGGAGCTGGCTAGAAGGACAACAGGAGGAGGAGGAGGAGGAGGAAGAGAGGGGAAGAAGGGTGGCAGACAGAGAAGGAGGAATATGGGAAGAGGCTTTGACAGAAGCTGGAGCCAGCAGGCAGGGATGCAGCATCTGCATCTGTGAGAGCTGCAGCAGCCATTCAGCCTCTGTAGTAACTGGTAGATTGCATTTTAAGACGCCTCTGAGGGTCAAATTACTTCAAACACTTTAAAAGATCAAAACTGTGCTGATGACCTAACCTGCTGCCCTGCCTCAAACATTTTAGTCAATAACCTGAGCCATAGCAAATACATAGCTTTGTTAAAGATCGATTGCTTCTATCATTTCTAAGGAGTTATTCTATTATAAGCACTCCTATAGTTTCATAGGTTACTTTTAGGGCTGCAAATAAGGATTATTTTGCAAATGGATTTATCTGGTGATAATTTTTCAGATTAATCGATTAATAATCAGATAGCAAAAGGTTCCTTAAAGAAGACTAGCTAAATTAAACAAGGTGAAACTAAAAATTATCCACCCAAGGAGTTCTGGATAGAGCATACTGACAGACGAAAAACATTTGTATCTTAAATGCAATTTTCTTTTTTTTTTATTTTGGCATAATTGCTACTCAAGGTTGGTTGCTCAGCTAAAGGCTTGTTGTAGAGGTTCTACACTCCAATCAACAATTAATCGATTAATAAATTAGTTGACGTTTATTTCAATAATTGATTAATCAAGATTAATTCTAAAAATTGTTTCAGCCCCGGTTATTTAATTCATTTTCTATTTTAAAATAAATACATATGCAGGCTCTCCGGCACTCACTGCTTATCTATGGCTTTAAACTAAAAGTATTTGAAGGTCTGACAACTAATAAAAGTTAATCCATTAATACATTCAGTGTTCTGCCAACATTTTAATACTCTTACAGGAATTCTGCTATAAATCTATTTTTTATTTTTTTATTTTTTTTTTTTTTGTCTCTACCTGATGTGCACATCTGGATATTAATGTTTGCTCACTCTTCTTTGCTCATTCACTCATGCTCAGTTAGTGTGAACAGAAAAGGACTACAAACAATCATTTTACAATTTTAGCATAAATCTTTAACAATATTCAGGTCTGGACTTTGACTGGGCCATTCTAACCCAGTAACATGCTGTGGCCTAGACTCACTATCACTGTAACATGGTCAAACTAAGACCATACAGACTTTCTAACCTTAATAGACTGATAGGGATATATTAAACCAAATACCAATGTTAAAGCCAAGAGATTTATTTTTTGTAATTCAGAGGTAAAGACGTGACACCATCCAGAAACATATTAGCTTATAGAGGAGAAAAACCTGTAAGGTTAGACTGCATGTGATTTTGTGATTATAGTTGGTGCATTAGATGATGTGATATGATGTTTTTAGAAGAACCTGCAAAATTTCTGTCCCCTCAACCTTAAATGTGTTAAACTTGTGATGTGTTAGTTGTTATAAAATATGTTTTTCTTACGAAGCAAATCTTAGACAAAGCAAGTTCATTGAGAGTTTTTAGGTTTCCATCCAATAAAACTGGACCAAGTATGAAACAACATCCATCCTAGTCTGAGAAAAAGATTAACATCTTCTACGGTATTATAGTGTCTTTAAGAATATAGCAGATAATGTGTAAAAAGCATTGTGCGTCTTTGGAAAGGGGATTCCTTATTTTCTGGACTCGTTATGCTAACCTGAGTAGCAACCAGCAGTAGTAAAATGTAAAGGAAAAGGAGAGTGTCGTTTTAAAATGTTTACCACGGAATATTATCCTTAAATCACACTTTCAGATCTAAGATCAAATATTGAAATTACATTTTACCCATAACTATCACAGACCATGAAATAGATACAAAAACCCTTCTGAATTTAATGCATAGAGTTATACACTTTTGTTGACATTAGTAGTTCAATCAAAATATCGTGTCAAAATGTGTATTTTTCTGAGAGACAAACATTTGTCTCAAAGAAAATCAATAATGAAAGACTGGAACATTAAAATGATAAGTCTATCTCTATTTTACTGTTTTCCTGCTCCGCCTCACCATACATATATATATGTGTTAATATAATGCAGAGTAATTGTTGATAAAAGTATAGTGGACGATTTTTCTAGAAATATAGGTAAGAAACATCCAAGTAAATGTTTTAATAAATGTGAATTTATTAGACAATCCTACCTGCAGTTCTGCCAGCATTAGACAGAATCACCTATTAAACTCTGGTCTATATTTCTTTCTTCTGAGCCCTTCCTCTTCTTCTGATAATCTTTTAAGACTTTTCTTTAAGCAACTATAACAGGTGTAACCAATTAAAAATCAGCAGTGTTGGAATAAAGAAAATCAACAACCAGTACCAATTTTGAATTATAATCTGTTACTTTAAATATCATTTAACACTGAAATAAAATGACATTTTTCTATTTTAAAATCAAAAGTGTTTTTTTAACAACAATCATTCAGTTTGGTATATAGACAATTTCCTGATTCACAATTTCTATTAAAAAACCTGAACTGACCGTTTGTTTGTTGTTGTTTTTTCCTTTTTTATGGCTTGATAAGAGCAGTGGGCTTTAAGCTGACCTGCAAGGCTTTAAACCTGGGTTTGATTGTCGACAAAGCCATTCTGAAGCACATATCAAGGTGCTCATTTTGAGCCTGGATCGATATTAATTTTTGATTATATTCATGGTGGAGAATCTTGCTTCACAGCAGCAGGTTGAACCAAACATACTCAAAATGTGCACGGTCATCTTTGAGCACGCCATTTCACTTTTCTGTCACCAGTTCACTGCAGTTCTTCCAGCAGTCCACATTTTCTTTCACTTTTTCTCATCGTCTTCTCCTTTGTTCCCGCCACCCGGCTTGCTACAGGATTGCCTGCTGTGTCTAAAAGTAGCTAGCAGCAGCAGCCCTGATTGACACAGCTCATTGCCTAATTTGTATCACGTGCAGCCTGGTCCCGGGCGCTCTGGAGGGATTTACTGTACAAACAGGAAAAGCGGCGCAAGTGAAATTAGACACTGCCGTCGGACATCATGCTGTATTTTATGAAGGTTTTAAATCAGGTTGAGTCCGGATTAGCCAGCAGATGGGTCTGCATCCAGACCGCGGCCTGCTAATCCATGTCCTTTGCACTATACCATTAATTTAGACAGTATAGATCTGTAAATACATGTTTATTTATTACAAGAGTTTATGAAAATCTAGTCTGTCTTTATTTGGAAAATATGGCTCTTGTGCTTGTTCATTTTCCTGTTGCCGCAGTGTAGATTGACCCTGAAATGGTTCTGGCTCCTGACACTTTTCTCTAGAAATAGCAATTATGACCCAGAACCTAAAGTTTAATGTCTTATCCTTTAACTGTGCTTAAAGCAAACCTTTAGTGGGAAATCTTGTTATTTTTGTCCACCATGGCTTTGTTATTTTCCTTCATCATCAATGAAGGTGAGATTAGTGTAGTTGACTTTTACCACCTGAGCTGTGGATCTCTGTAGCTTCTCCTTGGTTGTCATGGCGTTATTCTTTCACAGTTTTGTAAATAAAAAACAAATTAAAAAAACTCAGAGCTCTTTTCAGAACAGCTGTAATTACATAATGTAACTAAATAGGTCTGCATGCAAAGGCAATAGATTATACTGGGTTTTGATCAGTGCTACCAGGACAAAGGCACCCTAATGCATGAGCACACTAATATTTTTAGATTTTTATAAGTAAAATGGTTTAAAAAACATTGTTTGATTCCATAAGGCTACAGTACTCTATGTAGATCAATTCACAACCAAATAAAATTGACATTTGTACCATTAATGGAGAAACAAATCCAAGCACCTTTTCTATGCGCAGTAAACATAATGATATCTTGCCTTTAAGGCAGTTAAATCAATTTACCACATAAAAAAAAATTTCCTTGTTGTAACAGAAGACAGACAAGGAAGGAGATGATGTCTTTACAAGGCTCTTAACTCCACCCAGCAGCCAGTCAATCTCTTTAAAATGCCAGAAAACTAATGTGTAATTATATCAGCTCTATGAGCTCCTATAAACTGGTATCATACTGGTAAATATAGATCAGGAGTGGGTAGGCCAGACATCCAACGCTAATGGCAATAATACACAGTAACTCCAGCCTCTTTCATAAGGTCAGAGCATAGAAAAACCAGCAGAGAGAATTTAGAAAACTACCAATTTTGAAAGTAAACGTGTAATTTCTTCATCTAAATACCGCACATTTAGAGGTCTTTCTTCTCATATGCATTTATCCATAGTACATTTATAGTTTTGTCAGCAAAAGAAACCACTCACCACTAGCTTTTCCAAGTGTTTTTAAGGTGAATTGTGAAATTAACAAAAAATCCCCTTTTATTTAATTTTCATATTCATGATTACATTAATATGGAAAGCGGAATATCATTGATAATCAGGTGAAGTACCAGACCTACCTATTTAAAAGTGTTTTTATGCAAAACAGCAAGATTCACTGAGCAAATGACTCGACTGTAGAGGTTATCAATATTGACTGTAAAGAGTCAGTCTTTCTTTAAATTAATGGTTCATCAACAGAATCCCTCAGAACTTAGTGCTTGGCTGATAAGACAGTTGAACAATTTAAATCAGGCTTATTGGATCAGGAACATGCATATAGATGGTCAGGGCTCTACAGAAGGAAAATCTGAAATGTATAATTCCAAACTCTGGTAAATGTTCTTCCTGTTTTGATAATGTTGGATAATGTCTTCCAACCTATGCATGAAGCTGTTGCTGAACTGGAAAGCTGCTTCAGTGACAGACTGCTGCACCTTAAATGCATCAGGGAGCGTTATCACAGGTCGTTCCTCCCATCACTGTTTCCAACAACCTCAATAAGTTGCTACATTAATGCTGATTGTTGCACACTTTCTGTCTTAAATCAGTTAAATAACATGCTGTCACTTCATTTTTTTTTTTGCACATCACTGGTGTTGCTGCTATTTTTCACATATCCATTACTGTAAAAATGTCCACAACTGATATAGAAAATATTCTTCTTTTCCAGATACAGTCATATATAGTAAAAAAAAAAAAAAAAAAAACACTGTACAGTACAATACTCTATTTGTTTTTTGTTTTTTTCATCTGTTATTTTTATACACTTTTCTAAGGTCCACATTGTGTGACAATTTCTACTATAACCTATGCTGCTGTAAAAACCACAATTCCCCCATTGTGGGACAATAAAGGGATTTTCTATTCTATCCTATTCTATAAATAAATAAGTTAATCAAAACTGGGAAATCCCACTATTTGTGTGTATGTATAGCCTTAAGAAAAATAAATAGCAAAGTAAAGCCTGTTAAAAAAAACATTGGTGCATTTTTTTTCACTCTTTTTATTCTTTTTTTACTTCAACCAATGAGCTGCAAGAGGAATGTTAGCAGGTGTGCTCATGCATCGTTGCACAAATAGTCCATTTCATTCCTGTCCTCACCCTACTTCGCTTTATCTTCCCTTAACTCAATGAAAATCAACCCAGAGCTAAACCTGGACTGGCCTAAAACATCCCTCTCTTTCTACCCAGGAGGTTGGGGGGCTGGAAGATGTGCCATCAACCAGCTCTGCTATAACACAATGTTAAAGAGTTATAAATTACAAGTTGTCATGGCAAGATGACTCTGCACCCGCTGACGCCTCCCACCTCCCTGCAGACAGTGAGCCTCCCAACCCACAGCAACAGAGATGCACAGATCAACCACCAAGGTCACCACCTGATCTGACGTCACAGGGCTGCTTGACATCCAAGGCAGCATCAGCTCTCCCTTCGGAATGAGGCTGAGTTGATGGACCGTAATTAGATTTGCCTGAAGCACAGAGAGCGAACAGGGCTGCTGCTAAACTCAAGAACAGAAAAAGCATAAGAAAGCGTGCCTGCCTCAGATGAATATACAGCAAGAACAGAAGTGAGGAGAAAAAGACGGCTATATGACAGAAGCTGAGATATCAACACAGACCATGTTTTCCAGGTGTCATCCGAATCGTGTCTCCACCTTGTGCACTAGACTGGTGCGTTACGTAACAGGCAGCGTAGCGTGCCCAGGGAGAAGACAGGAAGGTATGAGACCGAGTCAGACAGGAGAAGGAAAGGAAACGCAGGACACCGCTTCTCTTACACATGCACAATATCAACATAAATCACTTCATCCGATCAAATCTTTACCAGCCCTGTTTAACCAGTAAACATGGAGGCACACACTTTTCTATAGCAAATTTTTTAAACCAACACGTGATTTGATTCCATTTTTGTAAGTAGCTCTGTGCTGAACAAAGTATACAGGAAGACAGTGAGTCGGCTGAGCATCTGCAGGAACAGCCATTTTATGAACCTTTCTTCCAGCTCTCACACTAGGGGATGAAAAGGACAGATTTGACATCAAGTCAGGTAAACCTATAACATCTGTAAACTGCTTCTTCTAACACTCAGTCTGACTCATCTGACTTTAAAACAACCCTAATCTCCTTCAGCTGTTTGAGGATGACACATTACCGGTTACAGTCAGCGCCAGCCAAGGTCACACCTGGACATCTTCACACTGAACGTAAGGCGTGACAGAACCCCCAGAGAGACACGTGCTCTCCTGTAAGACAACGGCAGTCCTCTCTGCTTCCTCTTCCTGCCACGGATTAATTTGGAAACAATTTGCTAACGCCGTCATGTGGAACAGGAGGTTTTCAACCTTAACTGGCCCTGACCTTTTCCTCAAAGCCCAGAGAGCAAATCAAAGATAAAAGCTGTACTCTTGCTCCTCCAAAGAAAAGTAATTAAACCATTTTAATAAAATGACAGCAAACAGCACACACCTGATAGGCAAATAGCAAACAATGAACTTGGCATATCTAATATTGTCAACTGAGGTTTCACACAATGTTTGCTGATCAGGAAGATGCTACAGAAGCATCTGTACTTTTTACAATCAAACTAATAGATCATTACAGAGATTATCAGAAACTCCACTAAAACACTACAGAAATGTTTTACATATCATATAAAAGTAAAAAAAAAAAAGGTCTAACATGAAGTATAAAAGGAAGCATAGATGGTATGTTGTATGAAAAAATTTGGATCTACAATGTATTAGACTTAATAAATTCAATTAGTGATTTTGGCAGTTTGAGAAAAAGGGAAAATTTCACAGACTTGCTGCGCATCAATATACGACTACTTTATGTGGATGCTCACATAGTTTAAATGTGTAAAGAAGTTATTAAAAAAGATTCGTCTAAAGGAATTTGATGGTGGGGTACTTAGTACAACATCTCTACATTAGTGCTTGTTTGACATATTTTAACATAAATACATGTATCTATTAATTGGACTGTATCCCACTTATCTCTTATTATTTAGTCAAAGAAGAAAATAATTGGTTATTTTACCTTTAAAAATGTTTTGTCTATAAACATATTATCAGCTTTGGGACACATTGTTTAATGTATATCTCTGAATAATGTTTTTATTTCCTCTCTGTTTTAGACCAGAAATCAACATTTGTACCATTTTAAAGAATCTGCAGCACATTTGTTTCCTGTTTTATGTGTTAAAATCTTTAGAACAAATATCCATCTAAATCAGCATCAGCCAAGCCTGAACAACACTAACCAGAAACATCCATCCAGTTCTTATGAAAAATAAAACCGATTGTTGTAAAGAGGAGTCTTCTAAAACTCACTTTTTGAGAGTTCAGGTAGTATGGATCCAAATCCTCCAGTGGTACCGCCACCATTCCCTTAGGGATGTCCCCATAGATGTAGGGCAGGCTCTTGCCGGCCTCCAGGTCGCTGTTGGGCTTGGGTTTGTTCTCGTCATCATCGTCACGGTAGCTGCTGTCCTGCTTGGGTGGCTTCTTGTTCTTCTCCTCTTTGATGCGCTGCTCAAGGACCACCAAAGATTCCCTCGTGAACTTCTTGAAGCTATCAGGTCCTGGCGGTGCGATAAGGGGTGCAGCCATGTTTTCATCCTGCAGCTACTTGGTCATTAGGTTCGTACCATCCACTGTAGCAGCTCTGCAGGCAGAAGAAGTGATCAGCTCATATAGCATGAATGCCTATGGTAATACATTTTATTATTACTCTATAGCAACATACTAAGTTACTTTATACAACTTTAATAATGATAGAAAACATTCTGTTTTTTCAATGAAAGTATATTATATAATAACTCATTCTTAAATATGTAAGATATCGAACAGATTATATGAATTGTCATAAATTGTTAAAGTGTTGGGAGTGCGGCCTAGTGGTTAGGGCTTTGCACTTGGAATGCAGAAGTTCTGAGTTCAAGTCCCACTTCCACAGATTGCCACTCTGGGTCCCTGAGCAAGATCCTTAACCCCACACTGCTCCCTGGATGCCGCACAATGGCAGCCCACTGCTCACCAAGGAGATAGGTTAAATGCAGAGTGTTCATTTTGTTGCTCTGTACTTGTTAAGTGTAATGACAATAAAAAAACATGGGTGAAAAAACTGTTTTGGACTACAGATTTTGATAAAAAAAAAACTACTTTACAAACTGTTGTTTTTAGGTTCAACATGCATTTGTGACAGTGACAAGTGTTCTCATCATGCGACAACAGCAGCAACTTGTGAGCAAATAACTTGGCTCTGTGTGGACTGAGTTTAGTTTTGAATCCCTACAGTTTTAAGCCCACGGAATATTCTATAGGTCTAGTTCATTTTTATTTTTTTTTAAGGCTTTAATTTATTAATAATTATTTAATTTATTTTGCAAATCCAATTAATTGGATTTGCAAAATAAATAGCTATTTAGAAAAATGCAGTTTTCAAATCCCAGAGGTACTAGTTTTCAGTCACAGTCATTTAACAGGAGTAAGACAATAAATTTCTCCCTCCAGCCCTTTAGGTGGCAGCATTATCATTAAAGTGGGTATGGTGTTGCACACAACGAAACAAAGAGCAGATAGAACCTAGATCTTTGCATTATAGTAGAAGTAAGAACTTTTTCATGTAAATGAAAAGCAGGCTTTCAAGGTCATGAAAAAACTGAAACCCTGCAGTAAAACATCATCATGCTTGTGCTTAGTGCAAAGGAATAAAATTGCAATAAAACCGCAATCGCAGTATTGGTTAAAAATGATTTTTGGCAAAAATCGTTCAGCCCTTCTTCACTTGTTTTTTTTCCTTTTCTATGCAATTATGTAAACATTTCTCTCATTTATTAAAATTTTTGATGAAAATGTTTACAGTTTTAGAAAAGAAAAGCAATAGATTTCCTGTCTACAACAAATTTTAATCATTTTAGTGAGGTCATGCACAAAGAGCAGAAAAGGGGACTAAGTAGGGTACTGGTCTTTTGGGGGGACCAGAGGCTCTACAATGATTCCCATTTTAACTTGGTACGTATATACCCTAGATTGGACAAACTGTTGATAGAAATGTCTGATGGCTGCTTGATTCAGGAAGGCTTTTCTTTGACAACTTTCTTCTAAAAGGATCTAAAGAAATCTACTAAGCCTGTTGTGGAAGAGAAGAGGAAGAAAATGCCAGAAATACATGCTAAGAAATTTAATAACTGAGATTTTTCAATCCTTTTTGCCCTTTTTGTTTACTTTTAAATTTATATTTACTGGTAAATTAGTCCATTTGTGGTGCATTTTAAACAAGCAGATAATTATCAATGATCAAATGAAACATGATTTTACAGCTTCAAAAATACAGAAGATAATATATTTTAGGCATCAATTTTCTATTAATCAGGACGATTTTTGCTTACAGCTGATGAAACCCTTAATTTTTTTATATAGATGAAATATTACATAGGAAAAAAATAAAATAAAAAATCAGCTTTATTAGCTAAGACTGTGAGCATAAATAAAGATTTTGACTTTGGTTTCAAATGCATACAGACATTGACCACACGTGTATATGGGGCAACAAAATATTAGATATAGAAACAGTACATAGATATATGTGTAAATCTACATTGTTTTTGCTATTTTTTTTAAAGCTTGTGTAAATATGCTTATTTTTCTCAGCAGCAGTTTAGCTGACTACTCTACAACGCTATAGGATGTTCATGGTTCTCAGACTGACCAGCAGGGGGAAGCTGTCGGTGGCAGCTGGTATCGCTCTGTAGCACCTACTTGAAGGTTAAAGTCTAAACGGCTTGTGTCCAGGATGTGTGGGGTCTGCAGAAATTTTAACTGCCATCTAGACAAATGGTGGGAAAATCAGCCTCCATGATTGTCTTTGCAGACCTGGTTGATCATCAACAGGGGTGTAGTTGTTTAATCTTATGATGGAACATGTCTTGGAGATGGGGGCCAGGTATTCAGTGCAGAAGGGGAAAATACCATCAGGTCCTGGGGCTTCCCTGGTCTGCTGATGCTGAAGCAGCTTATTCACATCTTCATCAGATATCTTTAGTATCTTTAGGAATGGGAAGGGGTTGCAGAGTGGGTGGGGGAGAGAGGTAGTCCTTGTGGGTTGAGTGGGTGCAAGTTGTGAATCCTGTTTTGTTTTTTTATTGTAGTAAATTCAGTCTAGTGAAAAGTATTTCAATGTACTGTACAGTACATGTAGTCAATAGTTGGATTGGCCTCCTTATGCATCAATTACTGCATCAATAAGAAATGCCATGGTAGAGACCAGCCTGTCTCTGCTGAAGTCTTAAAGCAGCACTGTGTAACTTTTGACCAAAGTATTAGCCTAATTAGAGATATATTAAAAGATTGTTCAGGTTAATGTTCAGCAGAATCTGTACAAATGCTTTCTGAGGAGTGCTCTTCTCAAAAACTTAGGTATGTAACTTGAGAGGGTCGGATATGTCAGTTTTTGAGTCATGTGACCAAAAGGTGCCACTTTAGTCAAGTTTGAGCTCTCCTTTAACTAAAAGATAAGTGAACTATAGGTTGTTAATAGGAAGCAATACAGATATGACACTTACATAATCAGACAAATTTTTTAGATAGGATTTAAACCGTAGGATTTAATATATAGGGGTAAATGTTACTTTGTCTTTACAAGACACTCCATGACTTCTCAATCTATGGGTCCAAAGATGTCAGCTCTCCGTTTCCAAAACATGGAAGACAACTATTACATTTTGTGACAGCGCAATTTTCCAGTGGCCTTCAAGGGAGCTAAACATGGAAGTTACAGGTCTGTTACTCAATGTTGCTTTAGGCACGTCTGAGTTGTTTTTAATCAGGGCCTCCAGGTATCTGTCATCATAATCTAGACAATATCCATTGACTCATTGTGTGTTTAGACTAGGTGAGTTAGCCGGCCAATCAGATGAAAGCATGATCATCACACCAGGCGATGGTGCTTTTGATAATGTTGGAAGGTGCCAAGTCATGATGGAAAAAAGGAAGCATGAAGTCCATTAAAATTTCCAGGGAAATCGCTATGCAGACTTAACAAAATAAAGTGGACAAACACTAGCAGGTAATCTATATCACGACACCACATGGAAACTATAGTGGACCAGAAGCAGTGTCGATTCTGTTTACAAATAAAAAGCTAACTTTAATTTTCATTTTACCAGACTTTGTACCACAGATAAACTTTCAAGTTATGTTTTTCTTAGCCCAGGTAAAATGTCTCGGACATGTCATTTGGTTCAGGAATGACTTAATGCAAAGAACATGACAATTGGAGTTGATTTCTTCATACTTCTGTTTTCCTGTTGTTTTTGAAGCTCTGACTCCAGTGGAAATCCATGCCTGTTAACCTTCCCAAAACCTTTAAATAACCAAGGCTGCAATATACCTGCTGCCCTGACTCTATTTTTCTACCACACTTTTTTCTGCCAGCAAACTTTCACTTAATAAGCAGCACTTTGAGAACAATAGGCTCACTTAACAATTAGATTGCTCCTTTAAATGTTCAATCTCCCATAGGATTTAGCGTATTATTCTTATGTGATACTGTGGAAACTAAAATGCACATTTTCATTTCAAGTTATCTAAATTAACATAAACTAGCGATTAAAACACGTCATACAATACATCTATGTCAGCTTCATGTTTTTCCTTGAATTAATGAAATAACTGAAATTTGGAGGATATTTTTATATGCTGAGTGATTCAGCTAGAGAAGGTGGGTAAAGCCTGGACAGGCTGTCAGCCATATCTGTAGCACAAGGCCCGTCACTCCCCTGCTCCCTTCTTGCATAACGCTCCCTAATTGCAAATGCTCGACGTGTGAAGCTGATGGCGCCCAGGAAAAAAAAAACGTGAATCATTTCGTCCTGGGGTGAAGGAACAAATGAAACAAAATCATTAACGCAGAGAGGAGAAAGAAAACATGCGCGCAGTGTACCGAGGCGAGCGTTTTATAAAATGGACCCCGGAACCTTCTGCTGCTGCTCTGCTGGCGCTGTCCGTTTCAGCACCGCGCCAACGCACGCGCACTAACACGTGCAACGCGTGAATGCGTAAATTGGGGGAAATCAAAACCAAGCTGTCCTTAGCAATAAAATACCACTCACGCTGCCTGAATACCTTCCTGTAGATTTATTCTTGATCTCACAAAGATTGATCCATACTAGATTGATCTGATCACATTCTGGGCGTGTTTTACGCAAAAAATTGACATCCGTGCTGGAAGTGTTTCCTAAAGCAGATCCGTTAAAAGATGGGCTTCCTTACGAGATCTTTTTGTTTAATATTTTATCTCGTAGGAAAAGTCCTGGTCCTCTTGTCAGCTGGAGGTGATAATGTGCAGAGAAGTGGCCCGCTCCAACCGAAGCGGCACTGCTGCAGTGGGTGGTTTGTATGTTGCAAATGTCACGCTGAGAGACACGGGATCGCCAAACTCCCGAGTTGCCTTCATTTTTTCACCCCCAATCAAATAAGCACCAATATGACCTTGGAGCTACTCAGCCTTAAAATGTATTAAATCTGATGTGGGTTGTTTTTTTCTCGGTACATTCTGTGCGTTTTTGCGCGCACAGCATCTGCACCACACCCGAGGAGCCATGTCGACAACCAGATCAATAACAGTCTATATGTGCAGAAAAAAAGGAAATATAAAACAGAAATGGAGAAAATGAAGCTGAATACATAGCCTATCCCATAAGAGCAGTCACTGCCACACCAATATCTCCCGTAGGATCGTACATTTCTTCACTGTCATCGCAATACTTACATTTCCTTCTTCTCAAATCCTTCTGCTTTGAATCCATCCCCCGGAAAAAACAAATCAGAAAACGCAGCAGTACAAGTAATAATAATAAAACAACAGCTTTTTCGTGCAAGCTGCACCCAGAACCAGATCTCACTTACAAATCATCTTCCTTTCTCATCTAACTGCTCGACGGATTCCTGCATTTCAGCACAATTTAATCAACCCTAGAGATTAAATATATTATTTCCTTTAGCTCTGGTGCAGATGACAGATATTCACAGGGCGCAGACACCCTCTTCCTTCCAGTTCCAAAAAAAATGTATAAAAAAGAAAAGACGCGGAGCGGTGATGAGGTCTGCGACATTCAACCAGCAGATGGGAGGGAAAAAACTAACCTTCAGGCCCGAGTCATCCCAAACCAGCTGCAAATATGAATGATACTCACTTTGCGACGGTTACAGTGAATCTGGGGAGTCGGTGCAGGACTGCAGATGTGGGAAAGGTTGAGAAGAAACTGCGGTTGTCGCCATATTGTTGCTGCTGTCTTCTCCCTCAGTGAGAGCAGCTTCCCTGCATAATTGATGACTCTCAGCAGAATGTGAGGGAGTGTCGGGGAGTGCGCCTCGGTTTAAAAATCCTAAAGGTCATTCAGGCCTGCACTTAGTGCAAAAAACCCCACAGTGCGTCTGATTATCCCCATCAAGAAGCGCACTGCTCTTTTTTTTTTTTTTTTTTTTTTTTGACTCTCTGCAAGTTCAGTGCAGGAATTTATCGTTTGTGGGACACATGACTGATGCTCAGAGGAAATAAGATACTGGATATTCTTCTGAGTGCAATATTTACTGAAAAATGTATAATTTGTTTTAGTGTTTTAGAGCTATAACTTTAATACAGTTTGTCAAATAAAACTATACAGCCGAGTATTTATTTTTTGTAAAAAAAAAAAAAAAAAAAAATGCTTTTATTATCTATCTTTCATTAAACTATCTTATGAAAAAAAAAATTTGTGCAAGACACGTTTAAAACAGTTTCTTTTCATTGGGCTATTTTCCTACCTGGGAGCATTACCAAACCGTTGAATGTATGACGTCACGAGGTTAACTGTTATGGTTTAGATTTTGTTTATTTTAATGCGTTGGAGGCTAAAACAAAATGATGGATGTGAAGTTTGTCGTCCTGTTTGTGAGCGTGGTGTGTTTGACAGAGACAGCTCCAAAGCAGCAGAGTAAGTAGTAAACTGGTAACTAGATCTTATGTGATTCTACTTTTTGTTCGCTGTCACTTTATTCTTTTTCTAAGTAGTAAAGAGTGGACGTTGATCACCGGACATTTCTATGGCCGTTACTGCATATAACTGGTTGAACAGATTCATTTAACACCTCTAAGCACATGGAAAGCGAACCCCAAAGATGAAGCTGAACTTGACTAGTTTCTGTTAGTCTTTCTGTTTCCCTTAATGCTGCTCACAGATGTTAAAATTAAAATTAGGTAAAAATTATATTTGGGCTTCAGTTGCATGAGTATATTTAAATGTAAAACTCCCTTTTATTTTAAAAGAAGAGCAGATTCTTGTGTTGAGTTTGCATAGATCTCCATTTACAGCCACTTCAAACAGACAGACAGAAAAAAAAGAAAAAAAGTCCATATTTCATACCAAATGAAATTTTTATCTCCCTATTGTTTGCCCAAACTCATTGCCCTCTCAGTTGTAATATGGGGATTTAATCATTTACATCAATTCCTAATCAATAAATGATGCATGATATTCAACACAAAGGCTTATATTTGACATATTTGATGACTTAGAGTTATTCCAAATTATGCCTAATCAAGCTGGTTTATAAACTAACCATATGTTGTATGAGCTATATTTCGAAACATTTATAATTTTATAAGAGAAAATGTGTTTTCCTCTGTATCTATTTAACTAATTCAGGAAGTTCAATTAAATTTCAATTCAGTTTATTTGTATAGCACCAATTCACAAAATGTCATCTCAAGGCACTTTACAACTCACCAGATCATAAAGTCAAATGGATTCAAAGTTTTCTATCTAAGGAAAACCAGTTGATTGCATCGACTCATTGACTCAAAGGCAATCCCTCACACTAAGCATGCTTGTAGCGACAGTCGAGAGGAAAAACTCTCTTTTAATAGGAAGAAACCTCCAGCAGAACCAGGCTCAGTGTAAGCGGCCATCTGCCGAGGCCGACTGGGGTTCAAGGAGACGGAAGCAGAGATACAAAAAGCAGCTGTAAAAGGCGGCCCCGTCCAGGAAACACACAGCCAGGCAGACGAGCTCCGAGCCAGCTCCCATGCCAGAGGATGAAGAGAGCACATCCAGCCTGTCACAGTCAGAGAAACAGGACTACACTGGAAAAACAGGCCGATCTCCAACATCTATAAACAAAGGTGTTGATTGCAACAGCATAGCTGATATTTCTCTCCTGGATGGTGTCACAGACAAACAGGAACAGACGAGGCGAAGCTACTATGAGACAAAACAGAGAGAGCAGAACGTTAGAGATTGAACTAATAGATTGTGCAGAGTGGGTGAATACAGATAGAATGAAACAGAATGATGAAATAGGGGTCCTAAGTAAGCGGAAAATTATGAGTAATATTTAAAGATGTAAAAGAGGATAAGAATGACCTCACTTTATAACAGCATCAACATGTTATAGTTACAGTTTTCATACAGAAGTTTTATTTGATGTTGTTGATCAGGCTGCGGGCAGCGGTCCATGGTCGGCCCACCTGGACTGTCTAAGATAGTCGGAGGCCGAGAGGCTCCTGAGGGAGCCTGGCCCTGGCAGGTCAGCATCCAGATACTTTCCAGTCACCACT
Source organism: Cyprinodon variegatus (assembly GCF_000732505.1). NCBI lineage: Eukaryota > Metazoa > Chordata > Actinopteri > Cyprinodontiformes > Cyprinodontidae > Cyprinodon > Cyprinodon variegatus. The sequence continues at coordinate 208,239 of NW_015150979.1, read as the reverse complement.
GTGGCGGCACAATCATCAACAGCCTGTGGATTCTCACCGCAGCACACTGCTTCAACTTCCACAAGTGAGTTTAATGTAATCGCATTCCGTCTGCAGATAATGAAAGCGGAAGAGAAACAATTTAGTGATACAACTACAAAGTCCTTTTAGAGTATTTTGAAATTTTAGAAATGTGTTTTCTCCTGTATCTAATTCTTTTCAGATTTCTCAGCAATGATTATTTCCAAGTGGTTATGGGACTTAATGTGTTTTCTACACCTGGGCCTCACACCCAGACACGTTCCATCAGTAAAATCATAATGCATGAAGACTACAATGAGTTCACATCCGACAACGATGTGGCTCTGCTGCTGCTTAGCTCCCCCCTCAACTTCACAGATCACGTCCAGCCTTGCTGCACTCCTCATAACATGAGCCACGAGGCTGCCCTCAACCTGAGCTACTGCTTCATCACTGGATGGGGAAGCACCTACTTCAACGGTTAGTGCTGAGACTTCATGTTGTCTTTGAACTCAAACAGCCACTACCTTATATATGAAGCATCTGGTTCTTTCATATTTTATTAATAACAAAAAAAAACATTTAATGCCTACTATCAATTTGTTTTATTCAAGATTAAAAGCAGCATATATTAATTTAGGACTTTAAACATACAAGGTCAATGATGATGATTATTGCTGCTGTTGTTTGTGCCAGGTGAGCCAGTGGACAGACTGCAGGAGGCTGAGGTAGAGCTCATCAACAGAACCAGATGTAACCAAGAAACCTGGTACAACGGCATCATCACAGAAAATATGATCTGTGCAGGACTGGAGACAGGGGGCGTGGACACTTGTCAGGTTAGGTTATTATCATGCTCATTTCCAAAGCCCTTCTGCTGCAGAGTAAAACAGCTGTCTCAATTGTGGTGTAGGGTGACAGTGGAGGTCCACTGCAGTGCTACAGCGAGAAGGAAAACAGCTTCTATGTAGTAGGGGTGACAAGCTTCGGGGAGAAGTGTGGACTGCCCTACAGACCAGGAGTGTATTCAAAAACCAGCAGGTTTGCAGACTGGCTCAAGGCAAATCAGGAGCAAACTAGAGCTTGTGCACACAGGCTGAGCGGGGGACTGATCACAGCTCTGCTCTTTGCTGTCCTGATGCTGCTCTAAAACATCCTCTCTGTCTGCAGAATCATTAAAACACAAAGCAAACAAAAGCTGCATTGGTGTTATTCTTTTATTTATGGGAATGGAAAAGAATAAATATTTGTTGATTAATTTTAATTATTATACATATTTAAAAGTAGCAATAATGGTAAATTATAATTTGTCACAAATAAAGAGCTCCTGTTGGCTAGAATAGATTGTTGTCTTACTTTCTATTATGCATTTTAATATTGCAATAGTATTCACAGCCAGTGACTTTACCATGTGGAGGCAGCATTGGGCTTCCTTAGGGAAAGTTTCACACAAATCATTAATAAACATGCCCCTTTTAAGAGATTTACAGTAAGGTTTTCCATTGAAGTATCATATATTATTCCTGAGCGATATTCAGCCAAGGTAAAGGAACGGATCACAGGTTCTACCTCAGACCAGCTTTTCTATCATTCAAGACAAACTGCTTTAATCAGCATTTTATTACCTCCTGGCTCCTTGTTTGATTTTGCTTATTCTATATCTGGGAAACATAGTTTGATGCCATTGGTACAGTTTTTGATTTTTAACCCTTTTTTTCTCTTTTTTTTATTAACCTGTTTATGATTTTATGGCAATTACTCACACCCCCAAATGCAAAAAAAAAAACAACAAAAAAAAAAAACTTCAAACTAATTTTAACTGCGGTCATTATTTAAATAGACTGCTGTAAGTGAAGTTGAGCCCTCTAGCCTTTGTCACTGTATTTTTTCTTTATTATTTAGTTTTATCTTTTAACTACTTTAAATGTATTATTGGGATACATAGCTACCTTTTAATATCAATATTTTGTAATGTAAACTGACTTTAAATAAAGTATTGAAGAAAAAACAACTTTTTTATTTTTAAGGGAGCAAAAACAGTGACCCCTGGTGGTGGAAATGTGGTATGTCTCTGGCAAGAGACAAAAGCTCAAGAAAAGCATCAGGATAGAAAAAAAGAGGGGAAAAAAGCAGAAGAAAGTTTGACAAAGCATTTTTATTTGACATGAAACACATCGAATGACAGTGTGACATTGTTGTTTTTTTCCAAAAGACATGTTAGAGGTTATCGCACCACTGACAAGTCCAGAATGTGGTTTTGCTGCAGCTTAACGATGCATCGTGGACAGACTGTTGTTGAGGTATACAGACTGGTCTTTTTTCTTTTATATAGATTTGAGTGAAATGATTCTTTTTCTTTGCAATCTCTACATTTTGTGCTTAGAACAACTGTAGGGTTGAAATGTCTTGGAAGTGAATATTAAGGTGAAAAAAAAAGGCAGATGTTACAGGTTGCATTGTTTCTGTTGAGATTTTGCATCAGCTCTACAGAGCTTTGAAATAGTTAACGTCTTTAGGACCTTTAAGGAAATGTTAACCTCCACATCCAGAAATGAGCCTTTTTGCAGTGACACTGAAGGACTGAAATCTGTTCACGGCACCTTATTGAATAGCACCAAGGTCTATTGAAAAGGCTTGAAGGCCAAAGTGAAATTATAAAACTTTATTAAAAGTCGTTGTAGTGAAACAGTAGCAACAAAGCAATTATCACACAGTTATTCATGAGTAACCAAACGACTGGCTTGCGTGCATGTCCTCTCTGAAAAGTGGTCTGTGCCGCTGCTAAGGATTCAGTTTGCAGAGGTTGTGCAGCTCCAGATGGAAAATCGCATCAGAGGGGAAAACCTCAGTGAAACCCCTTAACAAAATATATTAAATTCAAAATATGGATGGGAAGTGTAAAAATACAGTGGAGGCGACATAAAAATAAAAGAAATAATAAAAAGAAAAAAAAGAAGTTCAATATTTTGGGATTTTTATAAAAGATGAACCTTGTTGCACCATATTAGCCAAGTATCATTAAGACACACACACACTCACACTCTCGGGGACACGCCCACATACACCTAATGATATTGGGAAAGTGCACATTGCTCCTGTCCATGTTCCCTGTCTTTTTCAATGAGACGTAGTTCAACAAGCAATGCAGAAAAGAAATGCTGTCAAGTATGAAAGATCAGTCAAGTTTTTATCTACAGACTCCATCTGCATGTACACAGTAACACTAGTAATACAGTATCTCACTTCTAAAATACAGTAAACAGACAATTTTAACCCTTATCTATTTTTTTCCTTTACTGCGGTACTTTTTCCTTTAAAGAAGTATTTGCCCATTTTAAATGCATTTTTAAATGCAGCTTTCAGGGATTTCTAATTTTTTTCCCCCATCAGTGTTACAGACATTCCAAAATAATTGGGTTAGATATTGATTTGAATTTTTTTTTAAAAGAAGCAAGGACTATAAGGTTAACGAGAACAACACACCCTCTTTCTAAAAACAATTTTAAAAAAAGCAGATGCCTGCTTCTGGTTTCCTATCGCAAGCAATTCCTTACAAAATAGGGAGAGTAGCTCCACAGGTTTTACTAAGGCAAAGATATCTCCACAATTCTTGCACCTTTACTCTTAAAATGTGATATTTTATCCATCAGAAATGTCTGAGAATTAAAAGGCACTACTCTGCCTTCAGATCATCTACATGTTTTTAATAATCTGTAAATAAAAACAGCTAGGATTACTGATTTACCTCTACACTCTGCTGAAAGGTTGTGGCTCAAATGAGCACCTCAGGCTTAACCCAGCAAAAAAAAAAACTATCCCGGGAAACTAGTTAATTAAAACTAAAGAGAAATATATATTTTAATAGATTACATCAACAAAAGATGTTTTGTGTCATGAATATTATGTTTTTTTCCCCCTAAAAATAAAATTAGTTTGTGCCTCTCATAAGTAACCACTGCTGAAACAAGCTTCAGATCCTAAGAAGAACGAGCAACAGGGTGAACTGAAGGATCATCTATTGAAAGCAGGCCTGCAAGCCACTAGGAGGAAGTGCAAATAAATCAACTTTTACTGCTGCATATCAGCAAGGCAGCCATATTGGATTTTTTAGATTTAAACAATTGAGGAACCTAATATCTTTCCACCATTTTTCTGTTGGAACTTGTATTTCTTTGTCTCTTTTTCCACAACAAATCAATTGCTTTTGTTTGTAACACACCTCAAATGTGCTCTAAGATCAGAGCACAATGATGAACCAGCTTCTGAGCTCCTGCTAGAGCATCTGAAAATATTTTATCGCTTCTAAAACACAAAGTCATAATTAACACAGAACCTGGGTTTTGTGTAGGCATGGGTCAGATACAGATACCAAAGTATGCAATGGTTTTGCAAAAAATATGATTTATCTATTAAGGTCTTAAAGGAACTGTAGGGAAAAATGTGAATTACTTTTTCTATGCCTGTAAGGAGCACAGAGCAGCAATGCACCTTTGTCTTCCATACAACAACAAATTTGCTGTATGGAAAGCCTAAAACATTGATGGTTAATGGTCGGTCAGCTGTGTGCAGACTAGCTACTGCATCAGAAGTAACTAACAAGCCAGTATCTACTGGTTTTATTCAGTGTTACTATAAAAAGACTGCAAAAAAAAGTTTTTTGGAGCAAATTCAAGTCAGTTTAGGATCACAAAAAATTATTGTAAATCAGTATTTAAAAAGATCTACATGTCTAAGTATACTGAATCTGCTGCATTTTCCTTTAATGTTTTTATACCATAGGAATTTAATAATGACCCATGCCTAGCTGGGAATTAGTAATATCAGCAGAGCCTCTGATGATCCTTCTGCTCCAGTAAAGTTGAATATGCATGGTTACATGGTTGAGAAGAAGATAATCTTTAAAATCTGCATATTTTTTTCCCAGTGTCCTTCAGTCGGTTATAAAGGCTTGATTTTTTAGTAGATATTCTTAGGATTTTGTGTTTCTTTATAGTTGCTGATGAGAGGCAAAAACATGTGCTATATCTTAAACTGTCCTCCTGATGAACCAATTAGGACATGTTGGTTTATCTGTTATTAAATCATTTCTAGCAATCTGTATGCAGATATCTGCTGCACCTCCAGGTCGCATGCACACCTAAACTCCAGAAATATCTGCAAGTCCTGCTAATATTTCTTAAAATAAGGTTATCAAAATGATCTTATCTACCTTAGCATGTCCTAGCACACAAAAAAAAAAACAAGAAAACGAAGAAATCCGTTTTATATTCACCAATTCGTTCTTTTTTTTTTTTTTTTTTTAACATAGAGGTGGAATCTAAGTGTATTTTTAGGACTTTTTTGACAAGTGAAGGCCAAAGCTGTGTCTGCAGGTTGACAGCAGGTGAGGAGGCCAGAGCCACTGTGCTCCTTGTGGGAAGTCAAAGAGTCGGGATGGGACTCCCTGGTGGCACTTCTTTTTCAATACTGATGTGGATTTTTTTCCAGTGGAAGCAGCAGCAGCTGGTGTGAGCAGTTGGTTCTCCTTTGGAGGCAGGACACAAAGCCAGACGTGCAAAAGGTGGAGGAAGTTCCAGTGCACCCCTGTCTTTAAAAGTTTGGATGTTGAAAAAAACAAGACAAAATAATGAAAATTAAAAACATTTAATGATCGAGTCTTCCGTCTTTGATGGGAGCAAGATACTAAAAATACTTAAAAAACATGATTAGGAATGCAGAGGGAGAAACGGGCTTCAGAGAGCAAATGAAGTTCAAATTTCCTCAAAGTGAACGATGCGTTTCCTCGAAAGAGGATAGAAGATTTCACCCTTGTTCTTGGAAATCCCGGTGAACCTGGGCTGCAGCAGTCGAGCAGGTGGAACAAAAGCAGGAATAGTTTCTGAAAAGGGAAGCATTCATTGTTACAGCACTGGCACTGTGCTTGCATTCCCACGTTGCTTTTCTCTTTTGAACGTCTCTGAGAGCCGACGTGGTGGCGGCCGTGGTTTACGCCCCTCAGGTCTTCTCCAACCTTGGCTCAGTTTTCTGCATCAGTCTCTGAAAGTTGTTCACATGTTGTAGGCCACATAGATGGGGTCAAGTTGGTCTGCTAGGAAGGAGTCCCGCAGATGCATTCTCTGCTTCTCCCCTCTAGAGTTGATGGGGATGACCCCGGGGTCGACAATGACCACCACCCCCACAATGAGGTGGTGCTCCTCCAGGACCACGTTAGTGACCAGCGGCACCAGATCTAAGGCCTCTTGCTCTGAGCCGCTGAGCTCCGCCACCACCACCAGCAGGTTGGTCCACGTAAACACGGCACTGCGAAGGATGCAAGAAAAAAGTTCAGTTTGCTGCTGTTACTAAGAGCTGAGCAGTGTTAGGCACCTGGAAAACCTCACCTCTCTGCGATGCTGCGGTGGGCTCTGGAAACAGATGTCTCAATGTCGATGGGGTGATAACGCAACCCCCTCAACTCCAAGGTCTCATCCAGAGAGCCCACAACAAACAAGGCATCATGGCGATCTGTCAGAAAAAACAAAACAAAACAAAAGTTACTATGTTAGTGTTATTACATAGTTTCCTTTCAAATGGTAACTATCGGTACACCAACATAGGAAACTGATTCACCGCAAAGGCTTTTTAGTTGACTTTTGGCATTAAACTGCAGCTTATAGTTGAATATTTGAAATGGCACAATCACATAAAAAAAACTCATTAAACATTTTATGACAGATAATTCCAAAAAAGTCAAAAACAAACCACTGGACTTTTTTTTGTAATGGGAAGAGGTTAAGGTCGTTGTTGGCCTACAAATCCAACCGATACTAGCATGCCTCTGTAAAGGGAAGTCATTGAGGTCGTTGTCGGCCTGGCTACAGGAACGATGTTTTGACCACCTGCATGGCGATGAGGATGAGGTGATAGTGGGAAGGAACTCACAATCCTCAACTCACAATCCTCGAAAACCTATAACGCAGTTATAGGTTTTCGAGAGCTGAAACCTCCCCCTCTATTTAAGGTTGTTTTTTTGTCTCTCTTAACATAAATGGCTTCCTCCACATCCCTTTCAAACCACCTGTCTTCTTTGTCCAAAATGTGAATATTCTGGTCTTCGTTTGAGGACATCGCGCCTGTAAGCCAGGCCAAAAATGACCCTAACTAGTCCACATTACAAGGGGTGGACTTTTTTTTTTTGGGCTACTCTATAAAGCCTGGTGCTCCACGCTACTCCAGACAATTTGAATTGAGGAAGCTTTCTGGATGGGAAGCAAAACGTTTTCAAACGTGGAAAACAAAAGAAATCCTCTGGTTTGTTTTAAACTTTTTTTTTTTTATTCAATTTCTTCACCAATTTTATCAACTGAGGGGTGTTTACTATATACATGTGTGAATCATTTCAAGCCTCTTTTTGTAATTTCAATGCTTAAATAAATGAATCACATTTACAGCAAGTGTGGTTTAAGGAAACCATTTAGCTTCTGATTACAAAGGAATAAAACAAGCATCTGAAGCAAAGCTGGGATGCTATAAAAACCTGTGCAATAATTTGCTCTGTTTAACGTCTCTTAGCTGTAGGTTGTACACATGAACACAAACAACAGAACATCAATGAATGTGTTTGGCTTTTACCTCCACTCGCATCCAGCAGCTCAGTTCTCTTGATGAAGCCCAGGTATCCCGTCCTGGCCCAGAGAGTCTGCGGATCCCCAAAGCTCAGTTTGGTGTTGAAGTGATCCGCCTGCAGGCTCTCCTCTCCATAAATGGTGTAGTAGCCGCTGGCGCTGTGAGGAGAGTTCACCCAAATCTACAAAAACACAAACGAAGTCATTTTTGAGTTGAATTTTGCATCAATGCTGATAGAAAGAGAGAATAAATAATCCTGGGTGGTTTATAGCATTAGCCAGTTTGGTTACCTTTCCATCAATGAATCTAAAATCACCTTAAGAAAAAAACCAAACCTTCCCTCTAAGACTTTCTGCTAACTTACCTCTCCAAGATGGGAGTCTCCCAGTGGGCCCCTGGTCTCTGGGTTAACTATGATGACTCTGACTCCTGGCAGAATCTTGAGGTAAAAAAAATATATAAGTTTAACTCAAAATACAATCAAAGATCTTTATTTTATTTCTCATCATGTAGAAAAACAAGTGTTGAATAGATCAGTAAACACTTACAGTTCCAGATTCCATCAGTGGAAGACTCTGTGGAGCTCCCTTTTCCACCAGTCTCACCCTACAAACAATAAATATATACATTTATTTAATAAATGTTTGCTCATAGCACAACATTGTGTGACCACTGTTAATGTCTCTGGCTGCAGTCTTTGGTTCTTTGGTCTTACCTGTCGTGACGCAGGGACTTCATATCCACATAAACGGTGGAGGGATCTGGTCCAGAAGTCCCCTAGTTACACAGAAAGGAATATTATTTATGTTTATGTAAAGTTTCAGCTCAGCAGAATAAAAACAAACGCTAGGGTCAAGTTTGGTTATTTGGAAGAAGTTTTATGATAGATACCTGTAAACCGATGGCCAGATTCACCCTAGAGCCAAAAGCGGTGCTGACGGCCCGAGGCGACAGGCCAAGATCTTTGAAGAGCTTGGAAAAGGACTGAGAGAGGGCGAGACGAGGTCGCTCCTCAGCTACGACCACACAGCTCCGCACACACGACAGGTTCAGACCCCGCGCCTGAAAACACACACAGCTGATCATCAGTCAGCTGTAGACTGAGGCTGATGTACGGCAAGCAGCAAACACTTAAAGCCAGGAAAGAACTAAATTAAAGAAAGAGAAATTAACAAAACAACTTCCCATATTAAAACTCTGTACTCAGACCTAAAAAGGTATTTTAAAAAATCATTGTATCAAGCACCAAAACTGCCCACCTGCGAAAATGAAAATAAATTGATAAGCTTCTGTTGTATTCATAATTTAACAGGTAATAGTTTAAAATAATTGTGCTTAAATACATTTTATCAATGAATAAAAAAAGTTATACAAGCAACATTATAAAATTTGCCAACTAGGGAATCTTGACCTTTAACCTTTAGGTTTATCACCTTTAAAAGCGCCTTTGAAGGCAACACTGCAATGTTGCAAAATTAAACCACCTCAGAGTTTTGGAATCCGATAGCATCAGATCAAGAAGTCATGTAGTGTCTAGAAAATTAATACCACTGGATTAAATCTTACATTAGTTAAGTGTCATATAAGTTATACTGTCTAAAAACTTTTAGCTTAGTTAGCTCTGGGTGACATGACTCATTTAGCGACGGACCTAAATGAGTTACAAAGGCGTGTTTTTGAAAAGGAGACAGAGCATCAATATGCAATATGTGCTGTACGTTCACCTGAAAAGTCATTTATTTGGGTCAAGGATTACACAAGGATTACATTTACAATTCATTAACTGAGTTGTAACTCAGTTTAAAAAAATTTTTTTTATTGAACATGTGGCTTATTTTGTCGATGTATTTCTTTGGCCACTAATACATTTTTATGGAGCATTAATATGGTGTCTGTCCTTTGTCTGTACACTTTTAAGACCATGAAAAACTCAAAACAGTCTAGCATATAAAAAAAATGTTATAACGGCTTTAAACTTAAATTTCTTTTTGCACTGAGCATAAAAACACTTTAGCGATTCGTTTTAGGCTTTAAAGAATTGAGCACAAATGTTCCTCCCTCTGTCTAAACCTGTCAACTCATATCCCTGACATTTCATTAATACTTATTAGTAAATATATTGTAAACACATCTAGTGGAGAGCAACCCTGACCTTCAGCATCTCTGTCTGCGTTCCCAGGCCTTTGGTGCACAGCTCCATGACAGAGTAGGAGCAGAAAGTGTCTCTGATCTTGTACTGACTGAGCGTGGTCAGCCACAGAGGCAGCGAGGTCTCCAGCTCCATTGGAGGAATAAGGATAGACTGGTGACCTGAGTAAACACTGAGAAAGACAAAACATTAGACACAGCAGACATAGAACCATTAACTGCAGCCAATTTTATAGAGGAGCAACATATTTTAGTGTTTTGAGGTACCTGGAGAGGCACCAAAGGACAAAGCCCAGGCCGCAGTACGGATCCAGGCAGATGGCTATTTGGCGGGAGGAGTAAAGCTCACACTGCAGCTTAATGGAGCGGCAAAGAGTGCTGACAGCTGCATGAGACATCTAAGGGAGTCACGCACATGAGATTTAGTTCGGTGATCATTATAAAAAGAAATAATCATAAAAACAGTTTATTTAAAGTATTAAAGTAAACATTAGAACATGTTTTGTTATTTCATTGAAACAAGGAGCTAAAAGCCAATCTCCAGAGAGCATCAACTCAGCTCTCATATTCTAATGGACTTTAAGGGGATGTGGTTTGGTTTAATATGGTAGGACCAGGCTTTTTATCATCAGAGGCCAAGTGCTGCAACCACAAGGATTTGATAAATATCCTCTTCAATAAAATGACCAATACGCTGGGTAGATTCAGTTCAAAATATCGACAGGAGTTTAAGATTAGCATAAGACAGGCCTCTTTACTAACTGTTTTTAAGTCTCTTCTTAAGACCAATCTATTTTCTTTGGCTTTTGGCACAATTTGTTTTATTGTGTCTGTTTAATATGCATTTTATATTCTTTCTTTTCTATTTTATAATAGCATTGTATTTTATGATTGTGTACAGCACTTCTGTCCTGTCGGCGTATAAAGTGCTTCAAAAATAATGTTGGCATGGTATGGTATTAGGGTTATTCCATCAGGTCAATGTCTTTTCAAAACGTGAACATAGAATCTATATTTAGATCCACCCTAATGAATTTCGGGCTGCTAAATTAAATTGTTTAATTTAAATGGGAGAAAAAGTGTATAAAAAAAAAAAGGTTTGTGCGACAGTCTGGATTCAAACCTACAAGTTATAAGACTTAGGTTATTTTACTTATTTGCAACCCTTAAACTTAAATTCGTCCTTGTTGACATTTTGCTTAAAAATAGGATTATGCTCTTTGTGAAAAACTGAGATATTAGCCAAACTTTTCCTTCAACTAAAGGTTATTGTAAGGAGATTTGCATTTACTTCACCTTGACTCCAGTCAGCATGCCGGTGGTGGACACACTGAAGTCCAGGTAGGCCAGCATCTCAGCTGTAGGAGGTTTGTAGATTTGTGGAGGCCGCTTTCTGGGAAGATCATCTGGCAGGAGGGGCAATAAGATCTTATAAACTCCTTTATTCTTTACATTATTTTCACATTTTTTCTGTTTCCTCTGTAATCAGTCGTTTAAAACATTTATGTTAAAATCTAACTAGACTAAAATCAACGTTGCTTTGTTCTTCAGACACTGATCTCCTTCAGATTACAAATAACATGTTCTATGGATGTAAAGAAGAAAACAAGGACATCTAGTGGCAGAAGAAATAAATCAAGCCTCTGCATTCAGAGCTGCTTGATTAAAAAAAATAAATCACAGGGTAAACATAAATTAATAAAACAGCTCCATGCCAACTGCCTATAGCCTTAAAGCAGTCCTAGCTTGAATGTGTAGATGTTCTGCACCTGTGTCGATGATAGTTGGCCATGTTTTGACATTAACGCTTGCTGCAGCCTCCCTGGACCTGAGGATCCTCATGAGAGGCTGAGTGGTGAGGATGCAGGCAGCTTTGCTCACCTGAGGAGGACAAAAACAAGAAAGGATGAATAAATAGGAGATTGTGTGGTGCCGAATGCGGTCTCCATTCAAAGACAGAGCAGAGCTGACTTCAAATGACTTTTTTTTTTTTTTTTTTCCAAATATCTGCCATATGGACTGCACTCACATCAATGATCATGCGGACTGTGGGGAGAGTAGCAGCCAGGTTCTGGGGGTGAGGCGGCCTTACTGTCACAGGGATCATCCCTGCGTAGAGGCAGCCATAGAAGGCAGCAATCAGGTCAATGCCTGCAACAAAGAAACAATATGTGAGCTAAAACCCTTTTAAACACAAAAACCTGAACATTTCATCTTCAAACAGGTGAAAAAAAGAAGGTAACTTTCAAAATAATGTGCATCGTTTGAGTCTAACCTGGGGGATAAAGCAGCACCACGTTGTCGCCTGTGTTGAGGCCCCCTTTTTCATATAGAGTGGCAGTGATTTTCTCTGCTCTCTTGTGTAGCTGTGCACATGTTGCTGTGCACACCGGTACACCCTGCAGCAGGAAATGGTGAAGATCAAAAATGACTACTGTGCACCTTAACAAAAAGCCATCTTAACACTAAATATTCCATGCGTTCGGACACTGTAGCTCTTGTTACCGGAAGAATTCAGTCTGTGTGTGAAGCTGTAATCTACCTTGGAGTTGAGCAGCACATAGAGAACATGCTCAGGGTCAGTTTGGGCTCTCCACTGCAGAGATTCTGACAGGAATTGGTGCTATAAAGAAATCAAAGAGAATTAATCATTAAACAAACAAGTGTGTCTAAAACAAGTTGCATTGCTAGAGAAAATAATCAATAAGGCTAAACATGTAAACAGATCAACAGCCCCTTACAAAAGTATTCAAACCCCTTGATTTTTTTCCACTTTAAGCCACGAATGTTGATGAATTTAATTAGAATTTCTATGCGAGAACGGCACGCTGTGAAAGTGTGAAAGGAAAATCTTTTTATAAAACAAATAACTATCTGAAAAGTGTGGCATGCGTTTCCATTCTGCCTAATTTATACTTTGTTGAATCGGCTCTGGGGTCAAATGTATGTCTCTATAAGCATTGAATATGGAATATTTGCCCATCATTTGCAAAATAGCTTCATTTCTGCCGGATATTTACGTGGTCCTCAAGTCCCTGGGACATGGCCATTCTATCAAGAATATCTATGCTCTGAGTTTTCTTCCATGTACCAAGCGTTCGATCAGCTTAAATAATTTAAGCATGTTCCGGACTGGCTAATTTTTCAGAATTGCTTTAGTAGTAGAAGAAGAAACTGCCTGTTTGTAAACAAACCCCCACTAATCTGCTCATCCTCAACTTAAGCTACTCTTTGTCCCTGCCCTCGCTTCTCTTTTTCTTCAGTTCTTCTGTCATGTCTGTTGATGTAGTTATTTCCACTATGGACGCTCGTGACATCTTTTTATCCATACTTTTATTTTTTGTGGTCATTGTAAGTTAAAGGCTCAGCAGTACCTCATGGTAATGCTCCTTTGATACAGTAGCAAAGGGCAGGATGGCATGTTCATCTGCATAAAAAGCGATTTAAAAAAAATTAATTTCCACTGTCTTTACAGTTGTGATGAACTCCAGGTGCTTTATGAACTTGCTGTTGAATTTTTAAATAATGCTAGTTTTAACTCAAGAATCTATCGAATTTAAATATTTGGATGTTCAAATTTGGAAATTATTTATTCGAAATCATGAGAACTGAAATCAAATAGATTCTTAAGTTTGTGGTTACAATGCGACAAAATGGGAAAATGTAAAGTGCATGAGTCTAAAAAGTGATACTCTTGAACAATAGCCAGTTATTTTCATGATGGATATGGTCATTTAAAACTCATTCTTAAAAAATGAGAAGCACCTAAATATAATAAAGATATATACGGTTCTCCAGTTTAGTTAAAAAATTCACCTAGATAGGAACAAAACACGATTATGGGAATAACCAGACTGCTGGTTATCAATGTAAGGGTCACACTGGGACCACTTAAAAAAGATTTCAAAATACTAAGCTACGAGGCTCCAAAAAGGGCAGAATAAAAAAATGTAATGTATTTTTTTTCTCCAAGACAACCACCTAAAATCAAATCTCCTCAGTGTCTTTTTGGTTAAAATATTGTTTCTCAGAGTGGGCAAGAACATCAAAACCAACTCCCTTACAAACAAAGGACAGGAGACCATATGGCCACACATAAAAACAAATATAAAAACTAAAGATCTCTGGACATACACACATGTAGCAGAGCTACTGCGTCATTAGTCGGCGTTCTCCCGACACCCACTCAGTCAGACAACATGTCGTGCTCTGAATCAGGAGGGACGTCATGCAGGCTGCTTGCTCTGACCAATAATGAAGCCATGCTGCACGTAGGAGCATCACACAGAGAACAGCGAGCAGAGGTACTCAGCGGTACCCGCAAAACAAAAAGTGGTCCTTTTTGAGCACAAAGACCAGCAGTAACTCATTAAAACTGTGAATGTTCTATTTCTAAAAATTTATCAATTTGAGGGGAAACTTTTGAAGTCCTTCATTGTGATAGAATAAGTCTGGATTCGTGTTAAATGGGAAGCCAGCCACTGAAGACAGCTTGGCTGTGTAAAGCTGTTACCAGAGAGAGAGAGAGGTGGTGGGGGTCAGGGTTTTCACAGCTGCAGAAGCACAGAGGACTGGCAGAAGCAGCAGAAGCAGAGACGGACAAGGGTTGGGGGTTAGACTAGCACCTTACCATCATGGTAGGCCACATATAGAGCTGTAGCCCAGCAAAACAACAGCACAGGTGGAGGATAAGTCATCAGAAACCAATTTCCAAAACAAACACTTGGACAATATATTCAGAGCTGTGAATATTCTGTTATCCTAGTCAAGGTCAAGCTTAAAAAAGCAGTCAAGGCAAGTGGATGTGAAATTTTCTAGTAGACGTTTCATCCAAGAGGCTGCTTCAGTTCTAACTAGTGCTGGGGAGCACTGAGATTAATATACTGTATGTGCAACAAAGAATTAGGGGGATACGACAAAAGGTGGCTCAGATCCCTCTTACTGGATTTGGCAAGGAGGTCACCAGGAGGATGTTAATGGTCGTTAGAGGGCTCTGATGGGTCGTTAACGCCCTCGTCAGAGAGGTTTCTCTCACATGCCTCACTGAAGTGTGAGTCAGGTGGGAGTGGGCGAGGGGTCAATCTTTTGGGTATTGTTCCTAAAAATGCTTTGTAGGTGGGTGAAAGGTTATGTCTAAGGCCAACTCCTCGGTTGAGAAATGTTTTTTCCAGATTCACAAAGATGGCTCCCTTAACCCCCCCAATCAAACTATCTTTCTTCCTTTTCAAGAATATAGATGTTGTTTTCCTCAAACGAGTGTCCTTTAGCCTTCGGGTGTAGGTGAACCACCCAGTCCCATCCTGAAGAGCTGGCCCTCTTTTGTTGAGCCCTGCGCCTGTGTGGCGGTTGCTTGTGCGCTCTTCACTACACTGAACTGCGTATACCACATTGTTGGTCTTTTTTCAGGATGTCTTGTCTTATGGGTGAACCAGTTTTTTTTTTCAGGGTGTTGGTGGGTTTGAATTGCACAGGGATCAGGTGCAGGTTGAAAATCCTGAATGACAATGTTCCTTCTGTTTTTTTCCCTCTTGGATGAGAGTTGAAACTTCTTCTAGAAAACTTCACATTCAGTTGCCTTAACTGATCTTTGTCAAGCTATATTCACAGCAAGTTATGCTTGCTAAGTTAAGTTTGCAAGTTATGGGTCATTGTTATTTAAATGCACGTGGATCCAATTTGGTTTAAGATATACTCAAAAATGGCTGAATTTCCATGATGCTGCATCCGACTATATGAACACAAAGATCATTAAAAAGTGTGGGTGAAACAGTGACTAACAATATAAAAATATATAGTTAGGGGTGATAATATGCAACTGGACATAGGATATTTACTGTGTAGGGGAATCTGGGGGTATCCTTCCCCAGAAATATTTTACATTTAGACAATGAAACGCCAATTCCTGCATTTTGAGGGCGAATGCAGCTAACTCTTTGTCTTTGCTACAACACTACTTTTGTCCTGATTATGGGAAGTATGTGTGCTTGGCTAGAGGTGGAAACTTCATAAGGGAGACAGAACATTTTTAGGTACAATATTATGTTTCATAGGTTAAATCAATAAATCAGAGAGTGTAATGCTACGTTCACACTGCACACGCTTTGAGCATCAAAGAAGCGTCTACTTCGTCTGCTTCATTTTTTATGCTTGTACACATTAAACCCAGATGTGTGAAAAGATGCGTCTGATGCTTCTGTGCTCAATGGCAGAGAGGGGCTTTGCTATATTTGCTGTGAGAAGTTGGTAAAAAGTAGTGGTTAGTAAAACTTTGCACTACAACTCTTGAACAGGACCCCCTCAGTTTTCTTTCAAGGGCTGTTTCTGAATCCAACCTAGTCGCAGCATTCATTGCGAGGGAATTTTTACAGCACTGCAGCTGCACTGTATTCAGTGTGAACAGAATAACTACGTGTGACTGAATGTGCCCTGATTTATAAAGTGGGATACAGATATAATGGAAATATATAATTTTCAACTGACTCTCTGAAACTGCTACACTAAAATAATTAGCTAATTATCCCACATCTTAAATCACTTATTCATGTTGAAATGCCTGTGGCTGGGAAAACTATCTTTGTTGACATTAGATGAATGCAGTGTGGATTCAGGCGATGAAGAAAACATTAACAAAGGTTAACATGTGTTTAGCCACATTCTTATGGCAGTAAATTAGTTATTCTAGTTTTGTTTTTGATAAGCATCTGTTAACAGATCCAATTGTGAAAAGCTACCTTTCGAATGAGGTCTTGATCATCCACCACACCCAGCTCTCTGCCTGTGGCCGGAGCAATCCGCTTCCCTGCAACCAGGTTGCCAACAAGCATAGAGGCAGGACCAACATCCACTATGAAGACCAGAGACATGAGTGGAAAAAACAAGTCAAAACAAAAAAAGCACCCCCTTCTATTATTTAAAATTTTAGAATAGAAACCATCTAAACATCTTAAATTGATCAAATTTGAACCTTAAGAAAATAATGGTCGCAGAACTGCTGTACAGGGTAAGATGAGGAACATTACTATGCCCATGCTATTATTATTCTCTACTTGCAACAGATTCAGACGATGACCTCACCTGGCTGTTTCTGTCGTGGCTTGGGCATGTTTGTTACGCACGTATGCGGGCACATGAGGATGTTGCAGGGATGCAGGTTTCCATCCAGAAAACTCTGCTTGGTTTCACAAATGTGGATGCCTCCTAATGGCGTCTTTGGGAGCGTGTTGGCTGGCACAAGAGCGAGGCAGTAAAGGCCAACCTGGTGGATACTGTCGATTGCCTTAAGAGAAAATATGCAAAAAATCATGTAGACTTGACACATGTTTTGTTGGCCAGCTCTTCACAGGGCTGGTTAACAAAATAAAAAATAAATAAATAAAAATAAATGCACCCGAGGAAAAAGTGGTACAGTCTTTCACCATTTTAATATGTAGTGTAGTTCACGAGAGGTGTATATGACTTTGGGGGAGCTTAACCAAAAAAAGATGCTGTTTTTACATGATATGATCAACTGAATGATGCAGAACATTAAAACATAAACTTCAGCTCCTTTTTTTTTGCAGAAGAGTGCACGAGCATCTTTCAAAGGTGAGACCGTGGTACTGTGATTGTGCATATGTTTGCTCAGGCATGTGTGGGCTCAGTTAGGTCACATCATTTGCCTTTGCATCACAAACGTGCATCACACTTCTCTCCTTTCCAAAAAGCAGAAGGCTCATGTTATAACCATCAATACATGTTTATGTTACCAAAGCGTGTCTAATACTAGTCCTGCTTACAGCAAGGATAAAACTGGCTGTAACTTTGGAGGAGCAGCATACAGGTGGATAATCCAAAAGCATTCCCAGCTTTTAATCCTCCTGTTCACTGAACAAGTTGATGTGCCTCCAATCTGTGTTGTTCAGCTGGAAATGCAAATTGTTGGAACTAAACTCTGCAGGATTTT